>NW_013665803.1:822639-824150 GCF_000517525.1 Limulus polyphemus | reverse complement strand
ATTTAAATTGACTGGTATGATGGGAGATTTATAAGATAATAGAAGATCAAGAAAGTTGGTGAAACATGAAAGTAGGACATCAAAAAGGATGTATGAAGAAAGGTTGGCTGAAAATGTAGAAATTAACAGTAAGGATTTTTTTAAGTACGTTAACAGTAAACAGAATGTTAGGATGGGATAGGACTCTTCAAGGATGATAAAGGAAGGCTTGTATCTGTTGAGTAAGAGAAGGCTGGGTTATTAAATAAAAATTTAAGAAATATTCATCATCTTGAATAGTTGATGGATAGAAAAAAAGGTTGGACAGTAATATGATTGCATTAATTGTGTGCTTGTTAAGAAAAAATTGGGAAGTGAGCCAGGTAATATTTCCCCAAGGGTTTTGAAGGAGGTTAAAGATTGGATATCTGAGCCACTTTGTACAATTTTTGTAAGTCCTTAAAAAATGGGCAGTAAGTGCCCAAGGATTATGTTCATTGGTTGTTGTATAGGTTAAATGGTCAATATGATAAATAGGTATTTCTTTTATTGAGCAATTGATGGCACCTCTCTAATGAATAACTCTTAGCCAAGGTGAGTCGAAAATGTTTGTAAACTGCTGCCAAAACCAAGGACAGTCTTTAACCCTTTTGATATGGGCGAAAGGCCATGTCATCTCGTTTGTTGACTCGCATTCAAAATGGTATTGAACTACTATTTCATGAATTTATGTCAATAACTTTGGTATCAAACTCTAGATTATAATTCATATTTTAGTACTATATGTTACTCAATTTCTTAATTTAAAAGTGTATATTGAAAAACACTGGCTCAAATCAGATGTTTGTGAAGTCAAAATACTAAGTATATACTTTTATCTGAATTAGAAACTCAAATTACCAATGTTGCCAAGCTAGAATATAAAATAAGAGAATCTTATCTTTTCAGTTTGCTAAGATATTGCTCATGTAATAAATCAAACACAGTGGCACCCAACCCACCTCTTTCCATTTTTGGAAACGCTCCCTTATATACGCTTCTATATATGATATAAATAACCAATCAGAAGCTCAGAATGTCCCCCTAGTGGCTTTCTTAGCCATTTCTTTCTTTTAAACCAATATTTCAATGAGGTAGGGTGTGTATTTAGTCTGCTTGGAATTTCATATTTTTTGACTAAAATACATCTTAGTTACAAAGCTCTATAAATTATAATGGAATTCTATGATACCAATATAGTAATTTATGATTTTTTAGTTATTCAAATGTATATATAAAACCTAAAAAAAAATCATTGTTTCATATTCTTCACATGCAAATTTTTTAAAGGCTTAGCACCCTACGTCAAGCAGCAACCACGTACAAAGGTCGTAACTAGAAGAGATAATTGTTTGCATTACTTCTTTAGTTACTGTTCTCTGTTTTAAGAAAAATAATTTTAAGAACTTATTTCAAAATAGCAATAATCTATGTTACTTCACCAATTAATCAAGGAACCTACTATAAACAATGTTATCTTAGGTTTATTGTTG
>NW_013665803.1:801836-822224 GCF_000517525.1 Limulus polyphemus | reverse complement strand
GAGTGCATGTGAGCTGCATCATTGTAACTACTATATGAAAGGTCAATATAATATAAATAATAAACATATATATATATATGTATAATGTTATGAGATTTAAGCTATTTAGTCTAAACATTTATGCAGATAGAGCTGCAGCTGGTTTGGTCCTTGCATATACATATTCATTTTCAGGTTTACAGAAAATTCTTCTAAAACAATTTTTTTAAAACCAGTTCTTTGAAATAACAGTTAATCGAATGTCTAATTTTTAGATAGATGTTTAATAATAAATTAATGTATTACAAGAAAATATTAGAAAAAAGGCATATAAATTACCTTTTGATGAACTTTCAAAGTGAAATGGACCAATATTATTTAATACACAAGGAAAGGCATACATATGTAAAAAACGAGATATTTAATCACATCATGATATTACAATTTTATCAGACCATTAAATAATATAAAAAAAAACACCAGTATTATTTATCTTAACGATGTAATCATAAATAATTCATGTTATGTGCAATACCATGCAAGTAATCATTCATATTATTTGATGATAGAAATGCATCGACAAATCTTTTTAATCTCTCTGCACAGTCACGATATATGTTTCTGACTAATACAAAGTTCCTGACCACTCAAAAGTTGCTCAATATGTAGCTCGTTCAGACTTTGTTCCCTCTATCACAGAAATGAACTTCCATATATTTGGATGATTTGCAGAAATATGTTGTAAAAAACCACAATGCCATCCTTCTATAGAATTGTTAGTTTTTGGCAAGTCCTGCTGCACACCTTTCTAGCAGTTCCACATCTTAAGCTTCAGTCAGAACGTCCAACCCAAGTATCCTCAAAATAATCAACCACAGGTTAAGACTTGGGTGGAAAAATGTTTTTATCAATAAGAAAGTTAAACATCTCTGCAACCTGGTCTGTAGGAATATATTCTAGTGCAAAGAACATGTGAATCTTTAAAGTGAAGCCCATCTGTGCCATATCTTTGCTTGAGGCCATTTTCACTAATTTTACAATAAATATACTGGCAAAAGTGCCCACAGTTAACTGCATGTGGAAATTCAGTGTTAATTCTATTTATCATTGCAAGTTCAGTTAGTATAGACATGGGAATTAAGGCAGATACTGACTCCTTTATCTCTAAGAAGTATAATATATGTATTTTAATTTTTATTTGCCAACAATGCATAAATTAAAGGAATGACAATACTTCCTTGCAGCCTGTGAATTGTATGTAATTGTTCAAAAATAATTGGAATGGTCTTAAATGTTTCATCAGCATACAAATGATCACAACTTGCTAGTAACTGTAGGCTACTTCTTGTACAGAAAATCAATTTTTGATAATCTGTTGCACCATAGTCAAATGTCAAAACTATTTTCCATTTTCAGTTTTAGTGTATTCTTCTGGAAAAACAATCTGATAATTTGGAGTAACAAACCCTAGATTTTGTTTCCCATGAAAATTGCGAATAGTTCTTTTTATGTTGTTTACAGATGGCAACTTAGTTGCCACAGCTTGGCTGAGACTAAAGGACGTGAGACAATATAATACAGTGCATCATGTGCATTCTTTGAGTCATTTTGTATGCTGTGCATTATATTCTTAGTTTCAATACCAGTGGAATTGCCAGAATGGTTGTGCTTACGACATAGCTAATGTTATCGGCAGTTGTTATCATATGACCTTTGCATTTTTTTTCAAATTTCTCACATTTCCAATAAACTTTTCCCTTTACTTGTTTGTCTTTAACAAATATCTGTTCAACTCTAACTTTGGTCTGCCTTTCTCATTCTCAACAAAATTTAACATTTTGGGGGAACCAGTTTGCAATAAAATTGTAATACCTTTCTTGATACAGTATACACACACAATGCACTGTGTACAATCACTTCACTGTACCATTTGTATATGTCGGACCAATGGCCAGTCAATGGCACTTTCAGATACACTTCTCTGGATGTTTCAGATTATCCAACACTCCTCAGTAGTGATGGCAGAGACTAACAGATCAAAACAATTTTCATTTCTGTTTATAGTAAAACTGCACTTTGGTCAGGGCTCTTTTTTTTTTCCATTTGAGCAGTGCATCAAAGTGCCACAAGTGTGATACTATGACTGGTATATCAAAGAACACTGCCAACAGATCACTTCGTCACTTTCTCAGCTGACGTGTGAGGTCCAGGTCATTGACATTATGGGGTGTTATCGCTTGGCCTGCATTGTGGCCTTAGTTCTATGTTTCTGCACTTACGGGAATTAAGATCATACAAACATTATACAGCCAATGTGGTATGTGAAAATTTTTAGTGAACACATAATGCTTGTGAATGTATTTTTTGAAGAATTGTTATCGCTAATTATGTAGTGAACACGTAATGCTTGTTAACATCTGAAGAATTTGCTGCATGTAGTTTTGGATTGTTATTTCGAAGAATTTTTTTCAAAGAATATACCACATACATCATTTTCCAGATGTTTTATTTTGTCATTGAATTTCTTTTCTACCTCATTGATTTCTTTTTGTATTGCTTCAACTTTGTTGTTATAATGTCTCTGTACTTCAGTTTTATTGTTGTACTCTCTCTGTACATATAACAAATCTAAATTTCTTTGATCTGGTCTTCAGTCAAATTAATTTTTGTTCTTAATTCTTCTTTAAATCTTACATCTTTTGACTCATTTCTTAAATTTCAGTTTCTTACATCTTGATCTTTTAATTTTTATCCTAGTCTTCAATTTTCTGTCATTCTTTTTTTTTAATTTTTAATTTCTTATTTTGCTCTTTTAATTTTCTGTGCATTTCTTCTTTGTCTGTTAATGTTCTGTCTGTTTCTCATCATCTACAACAAATTATCGATCTCACTTCAAGCACGTCATCATCTAGAAGTTTACTCTAATTCTATTTTTATCAAAGTAATCCCACTTCTGATCTCAGTGTTCTAATGGTTACTGTGGTTGTGCATTTATTTTTGTTTATTCAGTAAAAAAAATGAAAAGTCCAGTTCACTTAACAATAACAAAAGTTTTTTTTTTACTGTAACATAAAAGTTCTACAGGCTACATTCATTGATTGAGCAACTCACAAATAAAACTGATTAACTCTTTCAACCCAGGCTCGGTACGTGGGACTGACCTCGAAACCACTGTGCTTGTTATAGTTTTCATGCTATAACTTTTCAATTAGTAAGCGAGTATTAACGAAATTTGGCAGTTTATCAGTAAACATTACAATGCTTTTATACACAAAATATCTATTTTTTTTTATTAAGGTTTATAATACAATGTTTCTCATTACTTATTTTCTTTTCACATCTTGCCTATCTATCATGCAAAGTAATTTTCATATTAACATTAAAAATACTTTTATGCATCAGAAAATTTCGAAATTTCACATGCAACATCTATAATGTCCAAATAGTTATCAAATATTTCTTAGGAAAAAATTTTATATTTTATCTGTTATTTTCAGTAATTAATCTCTGAATGGGTTCAGTACAAAGTAACTTGTCTTGGCTGTGTTTTAGTCGTTTATAAATTTACATGTCAGTGGTGCAACCATATCTATGTGGGCTTTACAATTCGTTGTTTGAGCTCAAGAGTTAATAAGCATGCACTAAATACACTATATAATCAGTTGGCCATTATTTGCAAGACTGTGAAATTAGAATTACAACCAATAGTTTCAACATCTTGGGAAGTCCGGCCAATGAGAAGATGTTCTGCATTAAAGAAAGCTTGTAGATACTCATGGTTCGTCCTGAGTTGAACATAAACTAGTATTTTGTAAAATACAGTTACATCTCAATTATTATATATGTATATAAATTATTGCTATTTTGAAATAAGATCTTAAATTAATTTTTCCTAAAACATAGAACAGTGAATAAAGAAGTAAAGCAAACAATTATCTCTTCTAGTTCCAACTTTTATACTCGGTTGCTGCTTGATATAGGTTGCTAAGCCTTTAAAAATTTTGCACATGTAAGACTTAAAACAAAATACTTTTTTTTATGTTTTTTTATATATAATTTTCAATAACTACAAAATCATAAATTACTACATCAATACCATAGAATTCTACTATAATTTATCAAATGTAGTAACTAAGCTGTATTTGAGTCTAAAAAAATATGAAATTTCGAGCAGACTAAAGACACAACCTACTTCATTGAAATCTTGATTTAAAAGAAAGAAGTGATGCTAGGTACATTAGAAAGGCTTAGAAAACCACTAGGGGACATTCTGAGCTTTCGATTGGTTATTCATGTCATATATATATAGAAGTAAGTGTTTATAAGGGAGTTTTTCCAAAAATGGAAGTAGGTGAGCAGGGTGCCACTATGTTTGATTTATTATGAGAGCAATGTCTTAGCAAATAGAAAAGATAAGATCTTGTTTTATATTCTAGCTTGTCAATATCTGTAATTTGAGTTTTTAATTCATATAAAACTATAGACTAAGTATTTTGACTTCACAAACGTCTAATTTGAACCAGTGGTGCATTCAATATACTACGTGACACAAAAAATCAATGTTTATCTGTGTTTTTTAATATATGCATTTAAATTAAGAAATTGAGTAATGTATAGTTCTAAAATTTGAATTATAATCTACATTTTGATACCAAACTTATTGATATAAATTCATGTAATTGTAGTTCAGTAAAATTTTTAATGTGAGTCGACAAATGAGATGGCATGGCTTTTCGCCTGTGACCCGTTTGAAAAGGATTAACTCACTGATTTACTAATAACTGACTGCCTACTTTACTTTCTCACTCAAATGTTTTTAGAAATTTTTCTTTCCAAAAATTTGAGATTTCATTTCAAATTTAGACATACAGGAAAATTCAAACAGGTTATCAATGTGTCATGCCAAAACTCTCTCTAGCAAACAATGCAAAACATCTAAATTAAAATATTAAAAATATAGCCTACAATAATAACACATGAACAATAATATACCAGTTTGGTCCTTCAAGGCTGTTATTTTATGTCCACCATTGAAAAAAGTAAAAAAAATTAAACCTACTCTTAATCCCTTCAAAGTACTGGCCTTCCCTACTACTGATGGCAACTCATTTCCATATAATATCTTACCTCCTCTTACAAAATAGCTTTTCTCGACCAGCACTGCCCTCTATTGGCACAAATTTTCAACGTACACCACTAGCCTTCCACCTCCTGCTTCTGCATATCCACATGCAAATGATCATGCAGCAGCTCTTCACCAGTAGGAGCGAGACAACTCCTATCGTAAGCAGTGCTCTATTCTTGTCTGCACTCATCAACAACCACTTCTCGATTGGCAGTGGTACTGTACAGATGTGCTGGTTTTTGCTCACAGATTTGTTGATTTTTTTTCCATTCTACTACTGACTTAGTTTTTCTTTACTATTTATTGACATTTTTGTGTTTTGGTATTGTGAAAGTTGCTTTTTTTAAAAACTTTTCATACTTTTTCAGGGCCTTTTTGCTAGTGTATTGTGGATCTCTCTCTGTGGCAAGTGGTGCCTGACCAGGTATACTTTTTTTTTGAAAATCCACTTTGTCCATATCATGATATAAGACTGTTTAGTGTAGACATTATTGATTAATTTATTTTGGGAGTGAATATTTTATTATTGTTTAATTGTTGTTATAATAAGAGTTAAAAGCAGATGATTGTTGTGAGACTATCAAAAGTTGTGTGCAATACATTGACATCGAGAATATAGAGATTTCTAGAATGCCAGACGATTAAGTGATAAATAGTGTGAGATGAGCGACAACAGCAGACAGACAATAGCAAAAGAGAGTAAAGTTACAGGCAAGGAAAAGTTTGGCGTGAAGTTAACTACCGTAAAAGTGATAGGCCTAATGATTGACATAGGCCTAACATTTAGTATGTTAGAGTGAAACTAACAATGGAAAATGAGATAAGAAGAAGAATTATTCTGTCAAAGCATGGTTCTAAAGAATTGAATCAGCCTGAGTGCACTTTGACAAAAGGAACAGAGGATATTTAGAAGAAAGACCAATGATTATGGTAACTCGCACCAGAATTGTAAGTGAATCACACACACAGAATACTAGTAATAGAAAAGATAGTTCGGTTTGTCAACTGAAATTCTAAAGTAATTGAATAGGCCTAAGTAGACACCTACTGCAGACTGAATGACAAATGCCCACTGACACCAAGTTTTGGACTGGAGATGCCCCCTAGGTTTGCAGTCTCTCTTCCTACCATTCGTTGGTTGTTGGTTGTAGCTGGATGCAGCACATTTTCCCACTTGTGTATGGCCAGATATCCTCCTCCTACTGCAGGCTGGAAGTACCATATCCATTTCTGTCAGGTTTTGGACCAGAGATATCATCCCACTGGGGCTTTCCACCTTCCTACCATCTATTGGATGTCAGTTCCCAGCAGATCTGGTGTTGGTTGTGTTGGAAATGCATGCAAGTGAAGACAGATTTTGGTACAGAAACTCATCTTCCCTACCAATTCCTGTCTCGAGGTGAAGTTGTAGGTAATCCTCTGCCTATTGAGGATCTGATGTACCATTCCAGATACCGCCTGGTGTTGGATAAGGTCAAACTACTACTATGGTTTGTCGTGCCCTAGCCACTCAACACCCAGGAGTCTCATTCATCGGTCATATATATTTGGGACACTGTCATAAAAGAGCGAAGAGTATACCTGGATCAGAAGTGGTGCAGTCTTCTCCTGAGGTGTGATGTTTTCTATTTTTATTCCATACCTTCCAGTTTCTCTTTAGGTGTTTCCTAAAGGGGGATCTTTTTATTTATTTTCTATTGGCCTGTGGGATTCTAGCTATTTTGTGAGGGGAGGTAAGATATTATATCGGAAGTTAACAATTTCCTACACTTAAAATGTATTACTGATAAATACTTATTTTTTCTCACATTTCTCTCCCAGCATCCCCACATCCCATGATGTATGATAATTTGCATGTGGATATGGAGAAGCGGTAGGTGGAAGGCTAGTGGTGTGCATTGAAAATGTTTGCCAGTAGAGGACAGTGCTGGTTGAGAAAAGCTATTTTGTAAGCAGACATAAGTATCTATTGGAAATATATTTTTAGGAAAATGCTAACTCCTGTTAGAAAAATAAACCTTAAGTGGAGCCCAGCCTGTTATTTCCAACTCTTAAACTTCTTTCCTTTCATCCTATTATCTTAAGAATATAGCATAAAGAAGTAAGAAGTCTTAATCCCGTTGATCTTCCAGATATTATTGTGAATTTCAATAAGATTATTCTTCTTTCATTGAGAGAAAATAAGTTAATCTAGCAGGAAGTTTTTTTAATGAGTGATTCACAAAAAATCCAGTATTGACAAGTGCATAGTTGCCTTTAACTTTCTAGCCTTAGCATATCCATCAATATTGTAAATGTTTTTTAGCTGTTTAACCCACAAATTTTGATTTGTCTTTATATCATTCACTACTGATGGGGTTTATGTTTTTACCTATTACAACACTCGTGTAAAGAAGTGACCAACAAATTGGATGAAATCAGTCATTTCGTATGTGAAATACATAGAGGATGTCAATAGTAATTACTGATTAATTACATTATTGATGCTGTTTTGTTAATCTTTTTCTTGTGACCTATTAGAGAACATATCACCAAGAAAGTTATGAATCTACATATGTGGTGCATAAATAATTAAAAAAGTGTGTTTAAAAAGCTGACAGCGGCACTTGTGTATCTATTAGTACTTCTAGGGTTAAATAGTACAAGAGTTGAGAAAAGAAAAGTTTCCCATGATGTACATCCACAGTGTGTTAAGTGATATTTGATGTAGGATGTTAGTAGAAATTATGTATTTCTTTTTTGTACTTGAGTGTTTCTTTGTGTGAAAAATATAATTTAGTGCAAGTAAGTGTATAGGTAAAGGTAAACATAAGAAAATATTTTATAGTTATACAAGCAAAAAACATTTGCTGGCATTCAGCTTAAAATATAATGCCAATTCAAACTTTTAATACATTTTGCATATTCTTGAGAAATTAATACTCTATTACTAATTATTTTATTTTTATTATTTGTAGGCAGTTTGTCTAGAAGCAATCAAATATGTAAGTATGTTGTTTTGTTACTATTTTATGTAATACTTGTGAATATTATATGACATTTTTTATTAAATTATAAGTTACAGCAGGCACAGTGTTTATTGTTAGAAAGCTTATGAACATTATTTGGTTATAAATACTGAAATGCTAGGAAATATTTAGAGAATGAGTTAAAGAATGGTTAACATTTTATACTTGTGGTATTTAAACTTACAAAAGACCAGTGTTGATGACACTGTCTAGATTGCTCAAGCCATAGGTCTCTTGTTCTGTCTAATTTTGTAACTTTGTTTCCAAAAATACATTGTGGACTTTCCAGCCGAGCAAAGCATAAAAATTGGAGTACAGGTGCTCTTTGCATATGCACTATACATATTAAGCTGTACCAGTATGGGAAGTATCCAATATCAAGGAAAACTTTGTCTGTCTGTGGATACATCTTCTCCTTAAAAAGTTGACCAATCCAGACCAATCTTAGCATGCTAACTTAGTAGTTCAAAAGCAAAACAAATTCATTTTAAACCTTCTCATATATTGAAAAATAAATATATTTTATAGAGTAACCCATATATCGTTACTGCAGTAGCTATTGTAAATAGTTGAGTTTGAACCACACCACAACAAAATTCTACAGGTCAACGATTGTAAATAAAATTTTCAGAATTTAGACTTGTTTTCCATAATAATGAATATCCAGTAATAAAATATTCAGCTACAATATGGAGAATAAAGATATTGGTGCTGTTCAAGTTTCTCACTCTTTACTGATTCACACCATTTAACTTTTGATTTATACTAGTGTTAGAATAAGTGCTTAAACCTGAATTAGAGAAGTATCTCATAATTAAAATATTTTAGGATATTTCTTACTTCTTGATGTACAATATTGTTTTTTGTAGATGTAAAATTCAAGATTATTATTAAATTTAATGCATTAAATTTACCAAATTCAGATAGTATAAAGCTTGACCACATCTCTAATGTG
This sequence comes from Limulus polyphemus, assembly GCF_000517525.1. NCBI lineage: Eukaryota > Metazoa > Arthropoda > Merostomata > Xiphosura > Limulidae > Limulus > Limulus polyphemus. The sequence goes on along the minus strand of NW_013665803.1, from coordinate 813,157 downwards.
AAATGGGCTGCTTTGAGCAAGAAGTGATGCAACTTTTTTTTTGTCATTTCCTCCAAGTTTCTCAACTGGATTGCTTCTTCACTTCTGATCTACTTCCCTTGTCTTAGAACAATTTTCTTGGAAAATGAATGCTACTGAAAATTCTTGCAAAGATTTTGCTCATTTTTAGCAAATTTATGTTTTTCATGTTTTCAAGAGAAAAAAAAAGTAGAATTTCATTAAAATAATCTATAAAACTTTTAAGGTAAAACATTTAAAGTGCATTACAAGAACTTCTAAAAGAAAGCCCATTATGGACTGAGAGTTTACTTTTACTTGTAGACTTTCATCATATCTATTGGACTTTCACCAAGGGCATTGTTGGGTATGCCACTCACAAAATTAGTCAGATATCTCATCTATTTAATTTATTATATATTTGTCATATTTTACATTCATTTATTTAATATTATCAGTGTTAGTCTCAAGGTTAGTCCCAGATAGCCAAGGTTCTCTGCACTTTAAAAAAACAACTACCCACACAAACCAAACAACCAACTATAAAAAAAAAAACCCTTGTGTGATAAGAACACTGAAGTGTAAAAAGAAAAGATTTAGATGTGACTATTGATAAAACCTTTAAAAATTGATGGATATTTAGTTGTGTTGAAAAGAGCAGATAGAGTTCTTACAGGATCTTTGAGTTTTAAGACAAGCAGGTTACTGTAGCTTCTACATTATTCCAGTTCTCTTAATACAGAATTGATATCATCATCACATAAAAATGTAGAGATGGGCTTCTAGAATGATGCTTTGTCTAAGTGATTTAAGTGAGAGGCATAGAGTTTTGGCTTTTTTAATTCCCTGTAACATGGAAAAATAATGGGAGAACTTGATTCAGGTGTTCAAAATGTTTAGGGGGTTTGGACAACCTTCCAGTAGGTGGTTTGTTTGATTGCTGAAATGAAATGGATGGAAACATAAACATGAAAATTTTGAGTAATAATTTTCAACTTTGCATGCCTGGAAGAAAACGTGTTCTTAAACAATATTTTTTTTTTTGGTTATAAACTTGTAAAATGGTGTACCTGACAGTGTGGTTTATGTGCTGTTGGTTGTAAAACTTTATAGAACTTTGTTGGGTAAGTATTTGTATATGAAGGTTCAGGGGTGACCTGAATGGCCTTTTGTCACATTGATTTTTTTTTTCATTTCTTGTAAAACAGAAAATGTTGAAAAACCATTGCTCTGAACTTAGAGTTACTTGTTTTAACTTTTTTGTCTTGTACAGACATTTTTTGGGGAATTTACCATAAATTGTAATTTTGTGCAAAATCTTTCTGCATGTAAACTGATTTAAATGAAGCTAAAATATTAAATTTTTTAAGTGAAATTTGATGTAACTTTTTGTAAAAGTATTTTAACTTAGTATATCATTTCAGTTAAGGTTTTATCAGTTAAATGAGGACTGAAATTTCTGAATAAAAGAGATATTGATAATGTTTTGCATGAGCTTTTGTTTTTATATTTTGTTCTTTGATATGTTGCTGAAGAATTAGATGGTTGGAATACTTATGTATACTTTTGATATACCATTAATAGGACTCAGAATCGAAGCAGTGGTGGAACCAAGACTTCTGGAAGCAAAAAAACAAAGACAGTTGTAAAGAAGGACAAAGACAAAGAAAAAAAGAGGCGAGCAAAGTCTTCTAGTAGTGATGATGGTAAAAGTGCAAGTGACAGGTAGATGTATATAGTTTGAAAAAAATTTCAATCATAAGTGTATAGTTGTCATTAAATAAAACACATACTGTTTGTAGTGTTGGTATTTATTATAGTATTAACAGACTTGTAGTAGGCCCTTTAACCCTCTTGCAATGGGCTCAGCCAAATGCGTGACCTCAAATTGACCTTAATAATTTTCATACTATAACTTCTAATATGTTTTGTGTATCTTCATGAAATTTTGCAAGCTTTCAGTAAGCATTAACCCTATAATTATGGGCACCCCTGTACTTTGCATGTCATGAGATTTTACTTGGGATTCTTGACAGATGTCATGCCCACTTTCAACGCACAGAGTTGCAGTTGCTCAGCTAATTATACATAGCTGAGCTAGATGTTTGTAACCAATAGAAAGACCACATTTTGAAATACTGTCTCCCAACAGTTAGCTTAAAATTGGCGGAAAGAATTCCATAGAGAGCTTGTCAAATGCTCTTAGCATTGTTTTTGCTTTTCTCATTCCTAATACTTTTGAGTTGTTTCTGACCTATAAATATGTTAGATAGACAATTAAATTTTATTAAGTTTCAGTTTTATATTTTAGTTAGTTATGTTTTAAAATGCATATGAGAAAGGCTTAATATTTTTTAAAAATATAAACCAAACTGCTTCAGTTTATCAAGCTTAGTGTAGTTGGCAAATGTCCCAATAATGGTTAAAGTGTTGGATGACCGTATGAAAAGAGTTAACGTGCATGTTATGTGGTTAGGATTATATACTTATGGTTCCATATTTTGCTGATGGTTCAGTATTGTTCAAGATAATAGTAATTGTATTTAGGTTAAAAAGTCATACTTGTACATACATGACACACACAACAAATTGATAGCTATTACGTATGTAAGATAACTATTTATGTATGCTCATTCATCCAGAAATATTGATAGCTAAAGATATCTATATAATTGCATTTGTGTAGTGTTTTAATTTTAGATAATCCATTCTATTTATAATCAACAGGTGTCTAGGTTATTATGCAATAGTTGTCTGTCAGTATAAGGCCATTTTGTAAGTCATGTCATTTCAATAAGCTGGTACATTGATTAGCTGATTCATAGTGTTATGTGAATCAGACAACCAGGGTACCAACATGATGATCTTCATAGTTTTTGAAGCTGTTTTTTGCTACTCACATTGATCAAATAAACAAGCAATGTGATCCCAGATGATGAAATGCAGATAAAAAAAAAGTGGTGTGAGGCTGTTAAACCCATTTGATAGTTATTTTAGAAATGACTAATGATAATTTGCAGCCTATTATTTCTAAGCCCATGAAACATTTGAAAAATGCGACAGCTGCAGAAGGTAGATCAGTTTTTGATTGTGATAAAGACTTCTTTTCCTCTAGTTTAGTAGGCCTAAAAAGTTCCAGTCTAGGTGATGCATTGAATTCAAATGGATTGTCAAATTGTTATAGACTAATATGAGAGAGTATGAAAGAAATATAAGTTAACTAGTACTTAACAATTTAATTATAAATTGTAAGCAATAAAGACTGTTTAGTGTGGTATAGTGAGTAATCAAGACTATAATTCATCTTGATAAACAACATTAAAGTTTTAGCTACTATGTGTAACACCATATGCAAAATGTTAAGAGGAGCACTGTGTATGAGAAATGTGAAGTGGATTTTTCATATTATGGCATACATATTTGTTTAAAATTCATTGATATTTAATGGCTGATTGTGTTTGCTCATTTTTAAACTGTAAAAAACCTAATAGTCCAGATAAGATTTTGACATAATGAGTGTTTTATTTCTCAAAATAAACTGCAGTGCTGAAAACTTGGGTATTTTTGAAGTTGGGGACTTTGGAAGAGAACTTTCACACACATAATTTTATTCATCCTAACCTTACATACTGCAACAAAAGTCTCATTATTTATCACATAATAGATTTAAAACTATATCTGTTATCCCTCACTTTCCTCAAGTTGTATGCTAAATGATTTCAGTTATCTTTCTGCTTTTAAGAACTGGTCACATTTGTTTTGGTTAAATGCTTAAACCTGTGTTGGAGTATGTGTGTCTAGGAAGAATAGTTATTTTTATTCTGTATTGATTATATTAATTATACAACTTGCACCGAGTTAACTACCATGCCACAGAAAACAGTTGACTTAGTATAACTTATGTTAGAGTTGAATAAAATTATAACTGAAAGATGGAATGCTCAGATTTGTGTTAGATTATGTATGGCAGTATAAAGAAATTTATGCATAATTCAAAGCTATGTATTAATTTTCAAGGTCAGTTTTTACAAAATATACATACTTATGGATACAGTATTGTGAACCATAAGCACTGGATGATACACTTTTTGTTTTAATATAAAGTTTAAAAGTTTGTTAAGTTAAAAACTAGTGGGGAGTTTGAATCATGTAAGATATATTACATAAAAAGTTATTGATCATAGATATGTAGATCCAAGTGTGTATTATATGTATACTGTCTGACTGACCATCATATGATGGTAAATGATGATTAATTTCTTCAAAAGTTAATCTAAATAAATGGTTTTTGAACATTTATTCTAAAAACTATGTTATAGTAACAATGGTTTTTGAACATTTATTCTAAAACTATGTTATAGTAACAATGGTTTTTGAACATTTATTCTAAAAACTATGTTATAGTAACAATAGTTTTTGAACATTTATTCTAAAAACTATGTTATAGTAACAATAGTTTTTGAACATTTATTCTAAAAACTATGTTATAGTAACAATAGTTTTTGAACATTTATTCTAAAAACTGTTATAGTAACAATGTATGTATAATGAATGTTTATTCGTTTTTCTAGTATTTCACAAAAACATTTTTTGTATATATTTGGTCATCTCTTGTAAGTAGCATTTCATTATAATTTTGACTTATGTACTTTGACTATTTCATGTTCAAATCTTGATAAAGTCTTATAGTTTGAACCATGTGAAAAAAACTTATTCTTGAAAAAATATTCCAACATGGTCAAATGTCTGACCCTGCAAGTTATTAAATATGATGGCAAAGGCAATGAATTTTATCATGACAGGCAAATGCAGAAAGGTATAACTTTTTGTAAAAACTGCTTATAGAGTCTTTGATGAAATTTTTGAAAGCATTTTATCTAAGGTAAAAAAAAAACATTAGTAATAATGTACTGTAGCACTATTTATTAGATTCAAAAGATATTTAAGGTGTTTTTTACAGATACAGTCACTGGTGTTTATAATGTAATATGATGTTATCCCTTATTCAATCTGTAATTTTACTTGTATTTTTCCAAATATTCAAAGAGCTTGTTGTAAATATGATAATATATAAAAAATTAACATAAAATACCAACTCAACTGAGATTTGAACATGGGACCTCCACATGATAGAGGAGTGCCATAACCACTATGGTAGCCAGTCTTTGTAATCAAATGCTAACAAATAACATAAATCCCTAATGTAAAATATCATGTTATTGTATTTTTTCCTAATATTGTAAAATCTTGCTCTAAACATATGTTAATAATTAAGAAAGTTTACAAAAAATCCCCATTTTAATCCGGTTTGAACATTACCAGCAGAAAGCTAAGCATTACCGACAATGGGAGTGTTATGAATAGAGAGTGGTCTATATATATATAGATATATATATATATATATATATATAGATATATATATATATATCTGTTCTATCTCTTCTTCTTCTGTGTTGTGTATACCTTTTCTCAAGCTCACTGTAGCTGATATAAGTCACTATTTGGTGAATTTTTTGGAAGAATTAAGGTACTTAATTAGAGTGCTAAGTTATTGTAAACAATATTTCATTATTAAAAAACCATATTTTAAATATTTTATTATTTTTAGCTCACGTAGTAGGTCCAGATCCTCTTCATCTAGTGTAAGTAGTTCTAGTTCTAGCAGTGGAAGTTCTTCTAGTTCCAGCAGTAGTGGAAAATCACATTCAAGGTCTCGATCCAATTCTTCATCATCCACATCTTCATCTTCGTCTTCTGGATTACCAAAACGTTCAACTTCTAACCGTGATCAGAAAAAACGGCCTTCTTCAAGGTAAATGTAACATCACTTAACCAATTATTAAAACAAAAGAATTCCTCTATTTTAGTGTAGCGTTTGATGCTAAGTTTTGAATTTTTAGATATGAATAGCAACCTTAAACTATATTTCAATCAAATAAGCATGATTCAAGGAAAAGAGATTGTTTTTTAACTTGAAACTGCTGTAATTAGTTTTATTATAACTACGAGTATCCAGGTGAACAATAGATGGTCCTATATGTTATTTGAATTTTGTTGTATTTTTTTGTAGTTTTTATAGAAAAGTAGTCTAAATAGTAAAACTTGGAAAACAAATTACTCAGAAATATCCTGCATAGCTATAAAGTGCTAAAACAGATGAAGTTTTAAAAAAGGATAAATCACATATATAGTAAAATACATATTTTAATGTGCATGATATTACATACCTTGGTTTGTCCCTGATTCCCAGTTTGCCCCTGAAGAAAGGTCCACCTTTCAAAAGCATCTTGTATTACATACCTTGGATTTATACTAACCCTTACGTATAAATATGATTTATGAAAAATTACCCTTCTTCAACTTGATCCAGCTCACATTGTAATAGTTATTGTCATGTAATTTGTTAATATGAATAGCATGTCAACAACTACTATGTCTTTCTTATCCCAACTGGCCTGAAAAGCCCTGGTATTGGACAAAAGGCCTTGCTAGCACTGGATATAGCAGATATAGTATAGTTGACATATTACTATACACTCTTTACTTTCCTGCAGAAGATCTTATTGATAATTAGATAGACTGCCACAGTCAGGGAAAGACTGAGAAAATTTTTTAACAATGGAGATTTCTAAATATGTTTTGTAGACATGTGTATGTGATGGTTAAAATTATATTTTAATATTGCATTTTAAGTGAAAAAACGTAGTACCTTTATTTTTCCAGCTCTGTCAAGTGAATTGAGGCAGAATTGAGTATGGAAATCAGGGTACAGGAATTCTTCACATATACACTATATATATTAAGCCATACCAGTGTGGTAAATATCCAATATCAAGGAAAACAGATGCTGTTACTGCAGTAGCTATTGTAAATAGTTGAGTTAGAACAAACACCACAACAAAATTCTACAGGTCAAAGATTGTAAATACAATTTTCAGCATTTTGACTTGTTTTCCATAATAATGAAAATATACAGTAATAAAATTTTCAGCTACAATATGGAGAATAAAGATATTGGTACTATTTAAGTTTCTCACTCTTTTCTGATTTATACCATTTAACTTTTGGTTTATACTAGTGTTAGAATAAGTGCTTAAAACCTGAATTATAGAAGTATCTCATAATAAAAAGTTTTTTAGAATCTTTCTTACTTCTTGATGTAGAATATTGTTTTTTGTAGATGTAAAATTCAAGATTATTATTAAATTTTATGTATTAACTGTACCAAATTGAGACAGTACAAGTCTTGACCACATCTCTAATGTGAAATGGGCTGCTTTGAACTAGAAATAATGCAATTGCTTAGCCATTTCTACCCAGTTCCTTGACTCCACTGCTACACCTCCTTAATTCTGATTCACTTCCAAGAACAATTTTCTTGGATAACGAACGCTGCTAAAAATCCTCACAGAGATTTTGCTCATTTTAGCAGATTTATTCATGTTTTCCATGTTTTCAAGAGAAAAAAAAGACGGAGGAGTGCAGTCTTCTTAAAATAACCTGCAAAAGCTTTGATACAAGACATTTAAAGTGCATTACAAGGGCCTCAAAAATAAAACACATTACAGACAGAGAGTTCACTTTTACATGGAGACTATCGTGGGATTTGTTGGGCTTTCACCAAGGGCATGGTTGGCTGGTCAAAAAATTAGTCAAATTGCACATCTACTTAATGTATATAGTTTCATGATTGAAGCTTTGAATAAAGTAACAATTATGATATAAGGTTATTAAAAAATAATTGAAATAAGTCTTTTAGTCCATGAGTTATAAATAGGTTTGTTTGCATCTAAATTGTTTGTGGTGTTTGCCATAGAAGATATAAAGGAGACTTGTTATAATGCTTATGAACAAGAACTTGATTTGCTTGTTTTAACTTGGGTACGGAACTTTGTACAGAGTCTATCACTTTGCAATAAAACAAACACTGAAATAAGTAAATGCTTTTTACTTATGATAATTCTTATCACTATACCTTGTCTCCTCAAACAAAGAGCTAAAATATCATTTTGTGATAAGGTAGACTAGCCAGTAGTGTATATGTAGTTCACATTTTTATATTGAATATTTTGAAGAAAGTAAAGTGTTAAAGGTAAAAGTGGTACAAATTTTTTTATTAATTTTGCAGGTAAACAGTTTAATGTATTCTTAACAAATGTTTCATAAATTTTTTTCCTTTATTTACTGATGTTTTGATAAAATATCAAAGAATTTAGATTTTAAAAATACAAGCTGGTGGCAAACTCTCATCAATTTGGATGGATCTTATATGTGTAGGTCACCATCTCCAAGAAGAAGAAAGCGTAGCCCCACTCCACGACCTACAAAGATTCACGTGGGTCGACTAACCAAAAATGTCACTAAGGAGCATGTGATGGAAATTTTCAGCACATATGGAACAGTGAAAAGTGTGGATATGCCAAAAATTCGACCAAACAGTTACTTAACAAGAGGGTTTGCTTATGTCGAGTTTGAAAAATCAGATGATGCTGAAAAAGCACTGAAGCATATGGATGGAGGTAAAAAAGAATGATAATCTTAATCAGAGTTTTTTTATAATTTAGGTTACTTGGAAGAACTTTGCTGTAGGAATAAAAAAATGTTTTTAATTTAGGCCATTTTTAGGTTTTAGTGTAGGTTCCTAATCAACCCCTTTTTTACAATAAATATCTCTACTTTGTAATTTTTTCAAAAATAAATAATAAGTCATATTTTCAGTGGTGCTGTTTAAACAAAGTACTTTGTCCTGTTTTTTGGTACACTTGAACTTTTGTAAATATAAATGATTTACCTAAGCCAATTGGCTAAACTGTTCTTTGAAGATTCCATTTCAGAACAAATTTTTCAACTTGTATAACTTCTAGGTCAAATAGATGGGCAAGAAGTTACAGCAGCACCAGTGTTGATACCTAAACAACGACCCCCACCTCTTAGGCAACCATCACCTCCTCGTAGAGGACCACCGCCATCATGGAGACGTTCCCCTCCTCCTCGTGTACGTGCTCGTCGAAGGTAAGCAATATTTTCACTATTGAACTAGAATAGTTTACTATGGCTTCAGCTAGATAATTTTTCACAAATACCTTGTTTTTTTTTTAAATGCAAGCACTAAAGAACTTTTTCATGAAAAAATTAATGAGTTAAAGGATGTAATTGAGAATCTATTAACTCTTGCTACAGGCTCGGTCCTCATAACCATTTTGTGCTTATTATAGTTTTCATGCTATAACTTTTATTACAGTAAGCATATCTTCATGAAATTTTGCAGATTATCAGTAAACATTACAAGGCTTTTGTATACAAAATATCAATTTTTTTATTGTTTTAATATTTTTTAAGTAATGTTTTTCTCATCCGTTTTTTCTTTTCAAATGTTGACTATCCAACATGAAAAGTAATTTTGATTTTAAGATAAAAATACTTTTATGCATCAGAAAATTTCAAATTTCATATGTGAAATCTTTATAACCTCCAGATAATTATCAAACGTTTGTTAAGAAAAAACTTTATATTTTATCTGTTATTTTCACTGTTGTATCTCTGTATGGGTTTGGCTGATTTGACCAATCTTGTAACCACCATAAAACTTTGGGAAATAGATATAAATTATATTTTTTTCATTCTAGAATGACTACAGATTATAACATGAAAACACAAATGTTTACTCTAAATAGCTTAAGTCTCATAACATTGTACATATATATATATATATATATATGATTTTTATTTTATTGACCTTTCAACCATGCTTGACTAACGTTACAGAAGGTGCAATGACGTGGCACTTGCACTTATGTTACTGTATCCAAGAATATAAAACTGGCCTTTACAATGTGACCTGTCTTGGCTGTGTTCTAGTGGAGCAGTATTTTATAAAATAGTCACATTTCAGTTATTTTTCTAAAAATATAGAACAGTAAATAAAGAAGTATAGAAAACAATAATATCTTTTAGTTATGAACTTTGTACTCATTTGCTGCTTGCTGTAAGTTGCCAAGCCTAATCAAATTTTGCACATGAAGGATGTAAAACAAAAAATCGTATATTACTATATCAGGATCCCACTATAATTTATCAAGCTTAGTAACTAAGCTGTATTTGGGGTTAAAAAAATATGATTTTTTGAGCTCACTGCCTTACCTTACCATTTGGAATCTAGCATGAAAAAAAAAGAGCTTCCCATGCAAATACTTTACAAAGACTGAGAAAACCACTAGGGGGACATTCTGAGCTTTGGATTGTTTATACACGCATCATTGGGTGAAGCAGGTGTGCGTAAGCAAATATTTTCAAAAATTGAAGAGGTGGGCGGGGCCACCTTGGTTGATTCAATAAATATATTAATATCTCAGAAAATAGAAAAGATAGGAGGTGCTTATTTTATATTCTAGCTTGTCAATATCAGTAATTTGCGTATCTAATTTGTCTTAAGTTGTTTTAAAATGTTATAAATGGAGAAACTTCTTACAAGTATGAAAATACAGTTTTACTAATGGTTTTAAAAGTTAACACAGATTGTTGTCTGTGGCTACTAGTTATAATCCGAATAAATCATGGGCAGAATTTTTTGCAGATAGTCATTAGATATGTGTTTAAATCTGTTATGAGAACAAAGGATTATTTTTCTCAGGTAACCCTGGAAATATAAGCCACTGATCATCTACAAACTTGGGCCATCCATGGCCTAGTGATTAGCATGCTGTACTGTAAATCTTGAGGGTCTATGGTTCAGACCTTTTGCTGGAAAATCATGCTTTACACTGTGTGACAGTGAAATTTCCCTATCTGATTAGAGTAGCCCTAGATTTGGCAGTGGTTGATGTTCACTATCTGCCTCCTCTTTTTATTTTTTGTCAGCTCAAAATTAGGGACAGCTAATGCAGATAGCCTTTGTGTAGCATTGTGTAAATATCCAAAACAGTCTGCAAACTTACTTGTCCTAGTTGCATGGAGGAATATGTAAACTGGTTCCTTTTCATTTGCATTAACATCATGGGTATGATATTTTGTATTGAAACATACAGTTGTAGCAGTGCTTGCACTTGATTTCATGCACACACACACACACAAAATTATCCTTAATATCAAAACATGTTTAAACTTGACAGAATTGACCCTTTATATTGTTCAGTGTAACCAGTCACATGAATAGTGAAAAAAAAGGGTAAACTGTAAGGGCCCAAATTGCCCTGGGTTTGCAAGATACTTACTTGTAACTTTGGTGCTTTTCAGCTTTAGATGCTGATATTTCATTCAACAAGAATATACTAAAGTGTATGTTAATCTAATATATGTAGAAATTAACATAGAGTAGTTGTGAGAAT
>NW_013665803.1:788189-800836 GCF_000517525.1 Limulus polyphemus | reverse complement strand
ATATATATATATATATATATATATATATATATATATATAAGAAGATGAATTAATGCTTTTATCACTGACAAGAACCATAAATAAAGTAATATAAATATGAGGACTATTTTTTCTGATTTAAATGTTTTGGATTTTCCATCAGAAGAATCTGATTTCTTTTCTGTAAAACTTGTTTTATTGGTTTAAAAAGTTTAAACAATAACTTTTAACTTGTTTTACAGATCACCTCCAAGGCGTCGGTCACCAATTAGAAGACGGTCACGTACAAGATCAAGAACTAGGTCTCCAGCTCGTAGAAGACGTGTTGAAAGGTCAAGTTCCAGCTCTTCTCGTTAGCCAATACATTCAATATGAGAGTTTATGTAGAATGCTTAGGTCTATGTCTTATAAGTTGCCCAAACCACAGTTTTGTGTTTATAGTAGGATTTTGAATTGATGGCTAAATAAAGTGACTTTTTTTGTATGATGTATTCATTAGTTTCTTGCTAAATAATTGTAACCAGTTTCTAAAACACTTAAAGTAAAGACATACAAAAAATTAATAATTCAATACTATCTATCACCACAGCAATTGAGTAAAGATCCACGAAGGGATACAGAAAATTAGATTATTATAATTTACATCAGTCCGTAAGTAGGTAAAATTACAATATATATATAATTTTGAATGATTGCGTAAAAAAGTAATTCAGAAAATGCATTTTGCAAAGATCCATCCATCTTCTTGTAAGCTGTTCTTCTCTGTAGCTTTAGTTTTTAAAATAACTACTTAGAAATTGATAATTCCGATTATTTATTAAGAAGTTCTATTGTTACATTGGTCTATTTCACTTGTTACATTACATAGATAAAGATTACATTTGCAATTGTTTGTTGAACACAATTAAAATATCAGTGATACATAATGATAATGCTAAACACAAATGTGTTTTATCATTAAGTTACATTTTCTGAAATATGAGTTGATTATCAGTGACACTATAGGAAGAAGCAATTATCTCAAAAACATTAATGGTTATGTAGATTTAGTGAGAGGTCACAGGTCCGTGGCAGGAAAATTCAATTGGTCATTCCTTTTCATGACAAAGCTTAATGCAGATTCCTTGGAATAATAGTGAGGAACTGCAGTAAACCTCAGTGGCTGACAAAAAATAGAGAAAGGAATATAAAATGTAAAAATACTTGAGAAACATTTGGATAAAAAGTTATAATATTGTAGAAGAATATTATATAGTTACAGAAAACTTAAGTGACAGTAACATAAGAAAAACTGTAAGTTGAAGATACTGCTTTAAAATTACTTTCTCTTTGCTTTTGTTATTAAAATGTTTATTTAATAAAATGATTGAATATTTTAGCCTAAAATTAAATGTGCAATCTTAATATAATAACAGCTTTATCTTGCATATTATTCAAATTTAAATTTTTTTATTGCTATTCACATTTTTGATTTTATGTACCATGAAATAAAAATGTCATCAGACACAGACAGATAATGACAATTGTAAAAATCTCTATTGGTAATACAAAAATCACCAGTGCATCACCAATATATAGGAATAGTGTAAATACTGTCTATCAGTATTTGGAATAGAAAAATAACTAGCTGTGGTACAGTTATGGCCTGGCAGAACACAACAAATGGTCAATCTATAATTTTTGACATACACTAGGTTAGGAATTTGTATAATTTTTTTTTCTTTCTGAAGCCCACAAATTGAGCCTTATTAGTCACAGCAGCTCACTGTTGAACAGATCTATATTTGTATTATGTTTAAAATTTTTTAATTATTACAACATATATACTTTAAGCTTAATTGAAAAGTATGATAGCTTTATAAGATATAAGAAGCATTTTTGTCGAACCCTGGCATTTCATCATCAAAACACGGGAACATCTTGTACACTTCTTGTAGTTTTATCAGTTCCATGATTACTCGATTTGAGTAACCTTCATAATGTGGTACCAGCAAGCTATTTGAAAAAATTGAAAATGGAAATTTTACAGTTGAAGTCTTAATGGGAAAAATTACAGAGAACTACTCACAAAATGAAGAACAAAATGGTTGGATTAGAAAAGAAACTCAATAATCCAAATGCTTGTGGACTTTTCTTCAGAGGTAAATTGCAAAATGAAAAAATAATCTTTCTGAAATTGCTTGGGTTACTAAGTTTCCTCTCTGCTCTGCTTCTATCTTTTTTTCTGTTGTTCATGCATGCTTTTGAATATCAGGAGTAACAAAATGATTTAGTATTTAATGATTATTTAGTTTTCATAATAAAAGGGTTAAAAGTTAATTATTTTAAAAGAGATAGTTATGACAAATTTTGTTACATAACTCTGTACGAGTCATACGTTGTGTATGCAGTTTAATTGTTGTGCTAGGTTTTTGCAGTACTGTTGACATCATCTTACTCAAAGCTTCTAAGTTTTTCTATTTATGTGAATATTGAAGTTAAAGTAAGGTAGTGAAAGTGAAGTTAGACTGCATGATTGTTAATTTAGTTGTAACTGGCAATATCTAAAGTGGTATTGTAACAACAGAGATAAATAAGAATAATTTGTCTTGTTAAAGGGTGTTCTAAAGTAATTGAATCAGCCTGTGTGGACTTTTGATGTAAAAATGAATTACTTAAAGCTCTGGATACAACTGTGGTAATCCATGGGGTAACGTAAGTGAACTCATCACTGATTGCATTCTAATAAAAGAAGAGAGAAGAAATAATTCATTTTGTTAATGGGTTCTAAAGTAATTGAACCAGCCTGTGTGGACTTTTGACAAAAAGGTGAATTATTTAAAGCTCTAGATTCAACTGTGGTAAACAATAGTATAAAAAGTTTTTGTACATATGTTTGACTTGTTTTGAATATATTATTTTAAAACAAGTGAATTGTGTGCTGTCTGTTTATTGCCAACAAATCACAGACACTTATTGTAAAAGAATTATATAAAACCTGACATTGGTGAGCCAGCCAGGATTATACAGTGGAAAATGGTAATAGAAGAAGACGAGAACGACAGTTTAAGTAGGCCCATGTATGCACAACTGTAGTGGTGGCGAAAATAGTGTGAAGATTACAGTCATGCTATATAACCATGTCAACAGATTTTGATAAATGGATAGAACGAGGTGAGTGTCTTGGGCTCAAAGATGGCAAACTCAGAGAGTTTGTTAAACAACAATAAGAACTAGAGAGAGAGGAGGAGAGACAGAGAAGAGAGGAAGAAAGACTAAAAGAAGAAAAGGAAATAGAGAGAGAAATAATAAGAATACAAATTGAGAAAGAAGAAAAAGGAGAGAGAGAAGAGACTAGAAATACAGAGAATAAGAGCACAAATTGAGATCACCATGTTACCCAACAGAAAGAGGATAGACCCGAAAATGGAATCAGGGCCATTCAACCCAAGTTGCCCAAATCTGATGAACAGAAAGATGACATGGATTATTTTCTGGAGAGATATGAAAGATTTGCCCAAAGTCAAAACTGGGACAAAGGTAACTGGGCCGTCTGTCTCAGCCCACTTGTCATAGGAAAAGGCGTACAAGTATATGCAGGCATGACATCAGAAGATGCAATGGACTATGACAAGTTAAAAGTGGCCTTGCTGAAATGTATGAACTTACTGAAGAATGTTTCATCGGATGTTCAGAGAAGTCAAACTTGGCACTGGAGAAACTGTATTTCAGTTTGTGGCACGTCTATAGCGATACTTCACAAGATGAACTGACATGACTGAGTGTGAAAATAGTTTTGAGGGACTGGCAGTTCTACTAATACGTGAACAGTTCATGATCACATGCTCAACTGACAAGTCACTGTTTCTAAAGGAGAGAGCATCAAAAGATGTGGATAAGATGATCAAGCTGTCAGAACAGTATATGGAAGTACATGGAAGTATAACTTGCAAGTCCATGTATAACCAGGGGTAGCTGACAATAAACAGGATACCACCAAAGGTGACAAGAAGAGATGATATATTAAGTTATAAGATAGGGCACATTGCAAAGGAGCACAAGTCCATCACCAGTGAGCAACAGCAGAAACCTCAGCATAAAGCAGCTGGAGCTACCTACAAAGATGGTGCTGGTAAGAAACAAGAAAAGAGTGACTATCACCATGGATGCTGGTGCTAGAAGAAACAGATTCAAGACATCACGTCAGATGGTCAGCTCAAGTTAGCAAATGGGTCAACAAAGCCAGTGGTGATTGGAGCATGTGACAAACTTTGATAGGTGCCAAGAAATGACAACATGCCAGTAGGCGAAGGTTATGTTGGGTACTTGTATGAAACTAAATCTTGTTAGACCTTTTTCCAATTTGCCATTGCAGTTTTTTGATTGTTTAGTTATACATTAGGCTTCTTATGTTGTGTGAAGAAGCAGAAATATTAATTCACCCATTTTGAGTGATTAATATTTCTCCCAAGTTGATATTCTGTGTGCATAAAATCTATCAATGCTGGGTTCGGGTGTGATGTAGTTATTAGTGTGCCAGGTTGTGGATGAGGAGGATATACAAGATTTGAGCCCTGGATATGCCACTGAATACACTCCATACATTCAGTTGTGGACATATTATAAAAGTGAAAGCCAGTATCACTATTTTGGTAAGATTAACTACATAGGTGGTGGGTGTTGCTGATTGGTTTCTATCCCACTGGTCAGCAGTTCTAAATTAGGGGTGGTTATGTCTGAAGTTTGGGGTTTCTACCTGACTATGTAGCTCATGTGTTGCATAAGGTGCTGTACAGGTTTAGAGTTTTAAATATCTATATTCATGTTACCCAACTGAAAAAATAAAAAATATATAGAAGCTGTGATTCATACAGCATCAGTAACTGTTATTGTTAAAGGAAAATTAGAAGCTGATAAAACTGGCATATCTAATATATTTGACCTATTCATGATTGTAAATCAATAATGACAAATACCACTGCTTATAACCTGTTGTTATAAATTAGATGGTGTTTAGTGTTGGTCTCTGCCTGTTTAGTCCTGTACTTGTCTAATCTTTACAGTGTTCCTTGGAAATCAAATTTATCATTGAGTAGCCTTCACAAGTTTCTAAGTATATGAATTAGAACCTTCTCTAAAACAAGTTTCTACAACAAGGAATCTCTGTTTACCACAGTTTTATATCTTTGGAATATTTTAAAGGATATCATATTAGTGTATCCATTCTTTGTTGTGTAAATTATAACTACAAAATACAAGTGTTATGTAAGTACCTTGTCCTTAATGCTTTGTACTGAGCCTCCATCTTGATCCTTGGATGACAGTGACGAATTTTCATAAGATGCTATAACTTGTTCACCCCAAGACATGAGTCTAGCAATCATTCCTGGCGTCAGTGATTTACTGGTTATCTTCATCTTTGTTTCATATTCTTCTAGAAGTTGCAAAATCAAGATCAAGCCAAGGGATACTTCTCTGAAACATATTATTTATGGTTAAATTTCTACAGAAAAAAAAATATGTAGTTATTTACTGTACTAAGTATGTTAATTTTCTGTTTATTCATTTGTTATTTAGAATTATAACTGAAACTTTTATGGCTTTTGAGGAAGCATAATTGGAAGAAATCAGTTGTTGATTTCAGTCCTAATTGGAGTAGTGATCTCATATTAAGACTTAAGAACAGTAAACACAGACAGAAATGTAAATGTACTTCCTAATATTCTGGTTAAAAGACTGATGACATGTCTGATTGAACTGCTGTGTTATGTTTCTACAGAGATTGGATATGAGTATGTCATGTCTGTTGAACTGATATGTATATCTGTTTCTATGGAAATGGCAATGGCTCAGCTGTATGTCTGAGAGCTTATAATGCAAAACATTGGGTTTTGATACTCAAGGGGAGTGCAGAATAGATAGCCCTTTATGTATCTTTAGGCTTAATAATAAACATACTTTACACATTGGATATAAGTGTGTCATGTTTATAGAACGGCTAGGTATGTCTTATCTTTACAGAGACTGGATTTAAGTACATCATGCCTTTTGACTGCTCTGTATGTTTGTCTTTACAGGGACAGGATTTAAGTACATCGTGTCATTTGACTGCTTTGTATGTCTGTCGTTACAGAGACAGGATTTAAGTACGTCACGTATGTTAGCTACTGAATGCAAATATGTCTGTCTTTCCATCTGCTGTGTAATCTCTACAGAAATTGGATGGAAGTATGTTATGTACAGCAAAAATTTACTATAAATTGCAACATGTCGTGTTCAGTATATGTTTAACGAATTTATTAATGCAGGGGTTCTGCTAATGACGGCATTTTGAAATCTTGTTTAGGGCGACGAAGTCGGCCCTGTTTATTCAGTTCTACCTAGATGAGCACTATCTATCTTATCACACACACACACACTCTATTTTTATGTAGAGATAAAATAACAGTTATGATAAGTTAATATCTAAAGATAAGATAACGTAACTCTACAACACCTAATTACTTTGATCACGTGCCCCTATCCTTGTTAAAAGTGGGGAGGGCAAAAGTAAGGAAGAATTGGCGAGCAAATGGGGCGAAAAACTTTTGCTAAAAATAGTCAAAGTGGGATAGCACGTGCCCCTTCTGCCTCCTTGGTTTAAGCGCCTATGCGTTCGATAATAAAACAAATCTAGACAACTAGAATAAAGGACAGAAATATTCTCGTTCTTCCAAAATATTAAATCATAAAAATCAGTGATACTTGTATATAAATCGACGAAATGATGAAAACAAAAACTTTTTATTTTATATTTTTGTTTTTAATACATGTTTTTTTACCTTTCAATCCTGTTTGGACTTGTTTGATCCTGTTCTATCTTCTTTGCTTTGTCTAGAATTTCCAAGATTACTGGTTTCTTTCTCCGAAGGTTTAAAATTTTTTGATGACTGAGTTCTTCACCCACTTGTTCTATCCCACGGTCGTCGTCTTAAACAAACAAATGGTTTTGTTAAACTACTAATAACGAGATGTACAGACAAATAGGAAAGTGGATGAAGGGCTAGCCGATGGATAGATAGATAGCCAAATGTTTAGAATAACTCAACTACTCTGTGTCAAACTCAGAACCAAATCATCTCATGTTAGATAAAAAAACAAAAAAAAAAAACAGGCTTGGTGCTACAGATTTTTAATGTAAAAGTAGCGATACCGTAACAGTTTTAACAAAAAGGAAACAGTAAAATCTATCTAGAATTTTCAAAACAATAAATATTCACCGTATTAAGTACTGTACGAAACTGAAAAAAGAAAGCGTTTTATATTAAGAAACAGACATAGCAGTTATGCCTTCTCTTGATCACAGAGATAAGGTATTTTTAATAATAAAATATGTTAAAGTTGATATAATTTGTAAGAAGATGAACTGTAAAAAAAATTAAATCTGTAATAATACTCGGAACATGTTCACCTACCAAATTTTTTGTCTCCACGATCCCTTGAGAAGAACAACTAGGGGATATGATAAAAAGTTCACTGTTGTTAATCATGCAAGAACAAACTGAGTGAGATAGAACAGATTCTCATGGATAGATGGTTCATGTTAATACAACCGTGTTTGAGAAATGCACACTACTTAAACCCTCTTCGAAAGAAAAATATTATTCAATAAATGTAAGTTAAAAACGTCACTGTAAAATGTAAATTTTAACTCACTGTTTTTAAATAGTTGTGAATCAAATTATTTAACTGAAAAATATAAGTTCACAATTACTATTGTATACGTATTGAAACTCGCATAACAGTTTTAAAGGGTCTGAATTTAATATCGTAAAATTAAATTAAAGGTAATAAAAAAATAAAAATAAAAGCAGCTCACAATTATCAATCTTACTTAATAAAAATTATGCTACACGCTTAAAACTCGTGAAACTAGTAAACAGAATTAAGATTATTTCAACACCAACTTTGGACTACTCTTTATCAAGGAAGATTGGGAGTGACCGATACACCATAACGTATTCACGCCTGATAGAAAGAGCACATACAGAAGGATTCGATCCAGCGACCAGAAGATTGAGAATTGAATGTCCTAACCATCAGACCAAAATAAGCTGTATGGCTTAAGTTAATAAACAGATCTTTAAAGATACTGTTTCAAAGCAGAAAACAGCTTATGTCTGCGGACGTATAATGCTAGAAACCGGGTTTCGATACCCATGGTGGGCAGAGCACACATAGCCGTTTGTGTAGCTTTATGCTTAATAACAAACAACAGCTTATGAAAGATATCACAAGATCGACCGGCCTTTCTAATAGGTGGTCACTTTAGAAGTTTACAAATTATACAACATCCTATTGATTTGAGGAAGCGTGACGAATTTCAGTATTGTATAAATTGATATTTTTGTCACGAGAGCAATGAAATCTCGGTAACAAGTAAGCTACAGTGCAACCTTCGCATTCGCTATTCCACCTGAAAGTAGCAGGTTGACACATATCTCTGTTACACGAATTTTTATAGATGTCGTACATACAATTAATATATATATATATAAAATCTTCGTAATAAGAGACTAGTTCTACATGAAAATTTTTTCATACGAAAAATCAAAATGGTCTCATGATTAAAGAGCATATTATAATAAGTACTATTCAAATTGTTACGTGCTTAAGGAGTATATTAAAGTAAATACTAGTTAACATTGTCAACCTATTTATAGGTAATTTTAATTGTTTCTTTAATATCGCCTTTCCTTATGTTATCATCAGTTTGCGAAATACAAACTAATTTTTTTTTTGTCTATGATCCATGTCACTAAAGTGATCGAATACGTAGGGTGGGGGTGGAAATGGTCTTTTAAATTGTTATGAAATTTTCATCTAGTTTTTCTAATATAAAATAATACAGCAAGAACTACTCCCACAAGTTTGGAGATAGCAGGAATAAGCCTGGCAGGTGGACTCGGGGGTTTCATTATCTATATGGCGCAAACCCTTAACCAAGAGAAACTAAAACACGTTTGGAAGATCACTCAGACATGATGGAGATCTAGGTGTAGGTTTCCAGGGTCGTTAAACTCGAATCTGACAAGCTAACTGGACCACACTTGGCACGTGCTCAAGTTCCACGGGTGGAGGACTTAATGGGATATATTTTCTGGTATGGACTCCTACTTTCTTGGGGTAGGTATAGAAGTAATTGAGAATAACAGAGGAGTTTGGTCGCTATATTGAAGCTCCTGTAAATCCTTTGGACCTCTTAGTGCGCTGCGGATATTATATTCTAGAAATTATCAATAATTTCAAATGAATAAATTTATTATATTTTGTTGATATAATCACAATAATTTCCTGTACTAATTTTTATTACCGTAATATTACTTTTTTTTTGCAATTTCTAAAATTCGCTTTTTACAACTTAACCATTGTCTGACAACATCTCTGATGATGTATTTTTGTTTGTTTAAGCAACTTTACCCCTTTTACTACGTGAACTTGTAAAATATTTGACTGATGATGTTCACTTTGTGAAGTCGGATAGGTTGCAGTCGATAAATGAAATTTAATTTCTATCGATCTGGATCTGGAAAACGAATAAATACCTTACGATTACCAAGAATTCTTGACAATCTTGAGGAAGTAATTCTGTAAAAGAATAAAAAATAGTATTTATAAAAATGATCAAATTACTTCTTACAATATAGCCGTTAGCTTTAAAAGACGCAAGACTGAAGAAAATAGTGTGATTTTGAGGCAACATTGGAATTACTTTGAAGTGTTCTCTAACGGTTTCGTGTGTACTTTGGAATCACTGACCATTTACAGTAAGCTTCATCAGTGGTTAAATTTAAATTTTGAAAGAGCTTTGTGTTGTAATCAACTTTATAGTTGCACGATGTATCATATCGTGGTCCAATCACTAGACCAGGAAAGGTAATGTCTTTAATCCTCAAGAGGTAGAACGCCACTTCGAAACGTTTCGCCACAATTTAACTCGTCATCCTCATCTTCTGAAAATTTGGGAGGTTAGAGAATGTCAAAATAATAATTAATTGTTCAGTCACTCCTGTGGGCTTGCGTTCGTAGCTTTAGAAAAATTCTAGGTTCGGTTGAAAATAATAGATATTTGTTATTAATATAAGAAAGAATATAGGTGCAATTAAATCAAAGAAAGATATAACTAATTTATCAGATAATAGTAAAAATACAATCTTTTTTATATTATGTATACGTTCTAACTTTTAATCTATCCTGATTATATGAATTGAATTTACAGATAGCCCAATGTGAAACAAACAAAAAGTTATTCTGGTTTATTGGTTTTAGAAAATATCATTCAACGTCAGCAACTCTCGACAACACCCAAGCAAAAGATAACGATAAAGTCTTGTGCGCAAACATACACAACGAAAGAATGAGATAAGAAATTTTATAATACGTCCCTATTTTACAATACCTGATGCTTATTTGTGTAAAGGTCAGTAAACACCGAATAAGGCATGAAACTATCAAAAGTGTTTCAAAATATTTCCCACGATGCCTCAAATGAACAACATTTTTCTCAGGTTTGCACCTTTTCCTTTAATATACATTTACCTTTCTTATACTGTTGGATAGCTTATTATACTTTTCCATATTCTGTGATATTTAGAGGTTGAAACAAAACATACTTTAAAACACCATGAACATTGCACAGTTAAAACAACTGAATTGATTATTTTGCATTTGCACCGAATAAACAATGCATTAGCTTCAAGTAAATAGACAGATGGATTTGCTGGTCATACAAATGAAATAGTTTTATTTTAATATACTTTTATTATATACGTTAGATTTCTATATATACAGCAAACAATTATGGAAAATTACAAGACTGTTATAAAGTTTAAGTAATAATTTGTAGACGCAGCGTTTATGGCGTACGAAATTAGAAATTAACGAGATTCTAAGGCTATCAAACATAATACTCGCCTTCTTCGAAAAACAAGGAAAACCACCACTGCAATGGATGCAAGGGAAACGATCACGGTGAGAACTATAATCACGACGCCGTTTCTACTTGAGCGTTTCGCGCTCGTTTCGTCTTTATCTGCAATAGTTCAGGATATACACCATAAGTTACGAAGTGTAGAACATTGTTTGTATTAACTTTGGTTTGAAGATCGAACTTTCATTTAGTTTATAGTATATTTTCGTGACTTTAGTGAATAAAGAATAAATAAAAACAATGTAGAATAGCAATGTTTAAACATTTGATCATTTTTAATATTACACAAAGCTTTTATTATTTTATTTACATATGATGGGTTTCACCCTCTGTGGTTGTCAGAAGTTACTCTAGCGCCCCTATGTGCAAAGGGTGCCGCCTTAGGGTTACGTAATATACCTCCGCCTGGGTTTACGCAACTGTTACGTAATATGCCAAGTTTTATGTAATAGACAACAGATGGCGATGACGTCCACTAAGTGGAACCAAACACCAGAGAGCGCGGCTATCCTAGGGAAGGGTGATATCATAGATCGATACCAGAAGGCCTGTTACTATAGGCGGACGGTGTTACTAAGGTTTAGAGGTAGATGCTGCTACTATAGCTATACTATGTTACTAAGGTTCGATAGATGGATACTGTTACTATAGGTGGATGTTGTTACTAAGGTTTCTTTAGATAGAAGGTTTTATTAGGTGGTTATGTGTGTTTTACTTAGGCGGATAGTACTGTAGAATTGCATATAGATTTCAACTTGTGTTTATGATTTTTATTTATATACTACACGTGTTTCACAAAGGCAGATAGTGTTTCTATAGGTGGATAGTGTTATTAAAATTCTATAGGCAGATGGTCTTACTATGCATATTGTGTGTGTCTTATAAAGGTGTATGCTGTTACTAAGGTCCAACAGTATTAATAGGTGGATGATGTTATTAAGGTTTTTTATATGCATTGTGTTACTAAGGCCAAATTGTTTTTCAACCTGTCTCAACATGTTATCAATGTCTAATTTTAATTATATGTCTTATGAGAGTTACTTTATAGTTTTCACCTACATATATTTTACAAAGGCTGACAGATTCAATGTAAAACTATTATTTTTATTGGTTTAAAGTAATAAAAGTGTTCCTGACAAAATATTGTAATGCCCATTTATATATTTAATTGTATTACAAAGGCTCCTAGTGTTTATATAGGCGGGTGGTCTTAATAAGGTTATATATATATACATCGTGTTACTGTGATGAAAATTGTTTTTAAACATATTGTTGCGTCATCGAGATCACGTGACTATTCTTACGCCCTCTACTTTCTAGAACTATCTTGTACTTTGGCGAATGCTCTAGCATTTACTAGATATAGGGTAGTCTGGTATATAAAAGAGGGTGACAACGTGACGGGAAGGTAATGTGTGTGTACCTAGTGAGTAATTGAACTGCAGTCAGAAGTATAGTTGACGTTCGTTGATATAGCGTTTGTTTTAGCGTGATTGTTGAAAATAAGTGTATCGTAAAGTTGTATTCGGAAAGAATAAACCAGTTTTATTAAGTAAGGACTTGTGTCGCTAAAGTTTCGTCGGAACGAAGTTACGGAAAGTTAATTAACAAACGAAGACGTAACAAATTGGTGTCAGAGAGTGGGATAAAAAAAAGGAAAAGAAACAAGAAGAAAGATTACAGAAGTGGCAAAAAACCTACAACAGTGGCAGCTCGAACA
>NW_013665803.1:770531-787316 GCF_000517525.1 Limulus polyphemus | reverse complement strand
ACAGATACTCAAAATAAATCTTTCAAACAGTTCGAATATATAACATATTACATATCACAGTTGACAAATACGTGCTTGGCCAGGACTCCATGGGAAGGCCCATATGACATAGTGGATCGTCTCTCAGACGTGACTTTCCGGATAAAATGTGGTCGGCGAGGTAAGCCAAAAGTGGTGCATGCCAACAGGCTTTGGTGTTATCACGGTCCAGTTGGGATGAAGTGGAAAACAGAACAAATGACGCTGCTGAAGACGTGCCACCTGAAGAAGCCACCGTCGAAGAAGAAACTCTACTCAGTTTTGAGAAGGGAAATGGTGAAGCTCTTGATGAAGTTACTACCACTGATGTGACTGTTACCGATGATAGGACATTTCCTGTTGAAGTAGATGAGCCCCACGTGAAGCAGAGGCCAACGAGACGGAGACCAGTACGGAAGAAGATACGTCCCGTAAAATTAAGAGAGTTTGTTGAATTGTAATTTTGTTTTGGTAATACTGTACAGTTAATTAAGTTATTGTTAATTGTTATTGGTTTATTGTATGTGGTTATTGTTCGGGACGAACAATATTAAGGAGGGGGCAGGGTTGCGTCATCGAGATCACGTGACTATTCTTACGCCCTCTACTTTCTAGAACTATCCTGTACTTTGGCGAATGCTCTAGCATTTACTATATATAGGGTAGTCTGGTATATAAAAGAGGGTGACAACGTGACAGGAAGGTAATGTGTGTGTAGATAGTGAGTAATTGAACTGCAGTCAGAAGTATAGTTGACGTTCGTTGATATAGCGTTTGTTTTAGCGTGATTGTTGAAAATAAGTGTATCGTAAAGTTGTATTCGGAAAGAATAAACCAGTTTTATTAAGTAAGGACTTGTGTCGCTAAAGTTTCGTCGGAACGAAGTTACGGAAAGTTAATTAACAAACGGAGATGTAACAATATCAACAATGTGTAAATTCAAGTCTTAAGCAAAACAAATATCTTAATGAGACAACTAGTATAGCATATTATACACACATATATTATCCATTATTTGAACTATTATCCCTCTATAAAACACTTCACTAATTCGTTAGTTTTCGCTTCTATATCTAATCATACTATTTGCATTTCCTGACGTTTTTCTTTTGTATAACGTCTATTCAATCTGAAAAGGACGCTTATTTTCATGTTTAGCTTTACAAGTTACTAGAGTTTAAAGGTTCTATGTAAATTATATCCTTAATTTTCTGTATTGTCTAGATTTTGTTACTTGATGACTGCTATATGTTTCTCAGCAAAAGACTGTTATTGACCACATTCAAAAGTTCTTAAAAGTTTGGAGAAGGCTTGATTGGGCAATGAAGAAAACTATTACAAATGTACAACGTTTCGAAAAATTATGTCATCATCAGGTACAAGAGGTTTACATAGACATACAAATATATATATATAAAGGTCTCTTTCAGCCTATTTCTGTGTTCAGTCAAATGACTGCATAAATAGAACATATCTCCATATACAAAACAAATAGGACATTCACTAAAATTATTTGTAGGAGGTGATGATTACATGATTGTACATTTTGAAAATATTCACCACAAAGTATACAGTCGTAACTCATGACTGTAAGTCTGATTGTACATTACTTTTACACACTATTATAAATTATACATAATGCAGAACAAAGGAACTCTCTAAGAAGTGCTGCCAAAGTGACCAGTGCTTTGACCTTTGTTTATTACTCACATGACCACTGCTTAGAAACAATCAGATCTCTGTCATGTAATGAAACCAATAACTCATATATTAATATATAACAACACAGAACACTAACTGTAAATATTAGATTCTTCTCATATAACTATATTAATATAGGTTTTTGAAACAATGTTACGGTAACATGTATTATCTTTTTCACCTAAAAATCATTGCAAAACTTCACTTTATGTACATTATAGCATTCAAACTTACTTTATCAAAGCATCAAATACATTTTTCACAAATGAACATAATAAAAGAATTGACATTTATAATCTTAAAAAAACTTCAGTTATAAATCAAGTGATTATTTTTCGACTATTTCAAAACAGATATTTTCTCACATGGATTTTGAAACTTACTGTAACATGAATTATCTTTCACTTATACTTCACAGAAAGATCACCAAATATATATACAAATCGTTAGCTACAAATCAGTGTTATATATGAAATATAAATGGGGATTTATATTAGTTGTTAGAAACTAACATTCATGGTGTGTAATTCATCATAAACTAAGCTAAACATGTATAGGTCAGTATTTTATAAAATAAATGTTTTCGTAAATAGCATATTAGTGTATCTTGAAGTTTTGTTAACAAATGTTTCAGTATGTGTAATACCCAAATCTGAGATTTAATTTATATATACTAAAGATAGTATATTAGTCTAAAGTGAGTTTTATTTAAGAAAATCGTAGAACACTGATTTGTAACTGACGATTTGTATATATTTGATTATCTTTCTATAAAGTTTAAAGTTTTCTTCATTATCCAATCAAGCTCAGGACATGTACTTAAATCTACATATTGGTGACGAGTTTAAAAACAATTTGTTTCTTAGTAACACGATGTATATATAGAACCTTAGTAAGACCACCTGTGTATACAAACACTATGAGCCTTTGTAATACAATTAAATATATAAATGAAAACTACAATATTTTGTCAGGAACATTTTTATTATGTTAAACCAATAGAAGTAATAGTTTTACATCGGATAAAAGCACTGATAGCGTTTGTAAAATATATGTAAGTGGAAATTATAAAGTAACTCTGGTAAGACGTATAATTAAATCTAGACATTGATGATATGTTGAAAAACAATTTGGCCTTAGTAACACAATGCATATATAGAACCTTAATAACAGCATCTGTCTATCAATACTTTCGGACCTTAGTAACAGCATCCGCCATTGTAAGATATACATAACATGCCTGTAGTATGTAAATAAAAATCATAAACACAAGTTGAAATCTATATGCAATCTTACGGTACTATACGCCTTTGTAAAACACACATAATCCACCTAGTAACATCATCTGCCTATAGAAACCTTAGTAACAACATTCACCTATAGTAACAGTATCCACATATAAAACCTTAGTAGCACCGTTCCCCTATAGAATTTTAATAACAACATCCGGCCCAGTATGGCCAAGTGGTTAGGGAGCTCAACTCGCAATCTGCGGGTCGCGGGTTCGAATCTCCGTTCCATCAAACATGCTTGCCCTTTCAGCCGTGGGGGCATTATAATCCCACTATTCGTTGGTAAAAGAGTAGCCCAAGAGCTGGTTGGCAGTGGGTGGTGATGACTAGCTGCTTTCCCTCCAGTCTTACTCTGCTAAATTAGGGACGGCTGGCGCAGATAGCCCTCGAAATTCAAAAAACAAACAAATAACATCATCTACCTATAAACCTTAGTAAAACTGTCCCCCTATAGTAACAGGCCCTCTGTGTCAAACTATGATATCACCCCTCCCTAAGATAGCCGCGCCCTCTGGTGTCTATTACATAACACTTATTTAACCCTCAGATGTCCGGATATTCTGTAATAGCTATTAACTTTCAGATGTTGGTATATGACGTAATAGTTATGTAACCCTCAGGCGACATCCTTTGATCTCCTTCCACATGATGACCCTCCACAAAGCCGGCATCCTTTGAACACAGGAGGGATGGGGTAACTAATGTTGTCATAGCAAAAATGAAATAACCATTTTATCATTGTTTGAATATTACTCTTATGTACTTTTATAGCACAAAA
The DNA here is from genome assembly GCF_000517525.1 of Limulus polyphemus. Classification (NCBI taxonomy): domain Eukaryota; kingdom Metazoa; phylum Arthropoda; class Merostomata; order Xiphosura; family Limulidae; genus Limulus; species Limulus polyphemus. The sequence continues at coordinate 783,527 of NW_013665803.1, read as the reverse complement.
ACTACAAATTCAAACTAAGCTATTCTAATTCGGTAGAGATTCACACTTTCCCAAAAATACTTATATTTGCTATTTCTATCCCCCATTTTAGAAAGACTCGGGTTTTGAACTCCTAAAATAAGAGGATTCTGCAAAGAGTTATGAAATAAAAGCTTGATTTCTTATCTATTTGGCACTGGAAATATAAAGTATGGATACTGTATAATTTGTGATGTTTTGAATTTAACAATTCGTTTGAGATCAAAATTTTAATTACGAATCAAAGGAAATAATTTTCACTGTAGAACACGTGTGAACAAGCTATTATGAAAAACTGATAACATTCAATTGCACCACTTATACATGAAATACACCGTTTTACTTTATTTCGTATTTTTTTTTCACTCCTTAATATCAAATGTATGAAACAAATAATGTGTTCCTTCTGGATGTTCGTGCAAAACTATGCAAGATCTGTGCTAGCCATCTTTAATTTTCAACTGATAGCCTAAAGGGCAAGCAGCTAGTCAAATAGCACCCACCGCTAACTCTAGGGCTATTCTAGTCGAATAGTAGTATTTGGCTCCAAATCTTATGACATATCTCTATCTGCGATACTGAAGCATCTGCCACAGTGTCAGTATGTGATTTGGACAATGCACGGCTGCTGCTACCAGCAGATTGATTGAATAGTTCCAAGCGATAAAAAATGTAGCTGATCTCCCAAGATCAGAACATTCATATATATATGTATGTCGGTTAACTTTGTTGTGGAGGTGTTGAACACTACTAAAAACCATTGTTCCAAAATCCATCCATGATATAAGCAGAGTCCTGAATGTAGCACGATTGGCCAGTTTATCACGGTCAACTGTGCAGAAATATTTGTACATTACCTTCCTATACACCATTCGATATGTTTGGAGGTTAAAAATGCTCGATTTTGAATTGAAAAACAACAACAACAAAACCCATTTGCATTCGAGTTTATGGCACGTATTGCAGTTGATAAAATCTAAGTGTATTGTATCCCATTTCACTCTTCATAGCCATATATATATATATTCCAATAACTATATCACCTGGACCTATGGAAATCCAGAAACCACAGCAGAAAAACTATGGCAACCCTCAAAGACCGCCAAGTGGTGTGCTATTGCAGCTGTTTTTTTATTTCGAGACCACTATTCGTATCAGGGATTGGAAACATGTACAGTAACTAGACAGCGTTATTATGTAAAACCAGAACTCCATCTAGGATGTCACATTCATGCAAATCATTGCTCCACTCCATATCCACCATTCAGTAAAGATACTACTTATGTAGACGTTTGGTAAACATCGGGCTCTCAGCTGCCACTTCCATCATACGTAGCCACCATGATCACTTACCTCCCTGCTGAATACTAGTTATGTAGCTCTCTAAAGATGTGGCTGTATCATAAACTCGGCAATCTCTAGGAAGATGTTACGTGTTGCAGTATCCATGGTAATTGTACACAAATCTCTATTCTCCATTCACAGGGGCACTTCTCTCCTGGATCAAAATTGGAATGGAGCATATGCTCTAAGTTCCGTCGCTTATGAAGAACAATGTTCCTTACATTTTTTCCTTTGCCTTATTGCGCCCTGATGTCACTAGAGTGATATAAGTTTTTGATGTAGTCCTCGACGTCAGACTACCTTGAAGTAACTATTAAACACACTGAATATTGAAATACTTCGAATTGAGGTTTTCCGACTGTTTTGTTCATTAATACTTAATGGCTTTCCCATTAACCAGAATAACTAAATTTTCTTACCACCATGTAAAAGTTATTGGATTTATTTTGTTCCAAGAAAAAAAAAAGACAAAATGTCCGGATACTTCACCTTTCCATGAGGCAAGCTGTGATACAAAAACATACTTTTCATTTACTTGCTATACAATAATTATATGAACTGAATTTTAAGTTTTGTTTTACACAACGAAACTTAATAAATTAAGCTTTTCTTAAATCCTTACGTAAAGGATTCATTCAACACTATACATGGACTTTTTTTACAGCCTTTACTTAAACATAGTACAGAATATTTGTTTGTTCCACTTACCATGGTAAACACAAACCCAGCCAATGACTTCAGCGCCCTCTCTGTATGAGGTATCTGTATTTTCTGGACATTCTGAGACACACTGATGTGAATTTTCTATTATGAAAGTTGAACACCTACAGTGCAAAATAAATTTGATTAAATTAGGCCAAGTTTTTCAATGATACAATGCAATTTTAAGCTATTTAAAACATCTTACCTCAAGTGACCAATGTGAGAGAAGATGCTATGATGGAAAAGATATAACAAAAATACTTACTCACTTTTTTATGAAATTATATCATGTATTCGCTTTTATGAGATTGATTGTGTTGAGGTATATTTTATATCTTTTTATATGTATCAGTAAAAAAGAGAAGGATCAAGAGACTTAAGATAATATAAAAGCTACATTTAACACACACTCAAGAAGCACATAATAAAGATGTAGTCATGTGGGATCTATTTATGTGAATGAAGCTACGAGAAGGACGTGACCTAAAGCCGAGGGTTCATGGTTCGCGTTTAAAATTAGGAACAGCTAGTACTTTGCCCAAAACTTTTGATTGTTTTGATTGAACAAATATGATTATCTGGGGAACAAAATAAGGGTTGCACTAGCGACTTCAATGCGTTTGTTTATATCCACCACAGGAAATCGAACCTTGGATTTTAGTGCCGTAAGTCCGTAAACTTACCGCAGTTCCACCGGTGGACGACTTCAATGTATTTACACTCATACGCATACCAGAATGCACTACGATATTATGTGGTAGAATTTATGAACATTGGTCTATAGTCGATGATCGAGTACTATAGCATGGAAGTAAGAATACCTTTATATGGATTTTTGCTTTGTAGACTTAAGCCCAGAACTTGATTATCTTTACACCTGACCTGTTTGCTGGATGAGTGGTTGAACGAGACTGAAGGTTGTCTAACATGATAGTTATGTGGGAAAAGAAAAGTCTGAAATTCGAGTTTCCCTTTTCTACTAATGCGATTTACCTGGTGATGTGACATTCTGAACATCTCTGACCGAGCTCATAAATGCAATGAAGCCAAAATAGTTGGTGATCGTCCAGAATAGTTGCTTGTTAGCAATCGTGTCTAGGATAAGCTGATTTGAAAGCAAAGAAGCACGTGTTAACATGTCTGCGTTCTTGTCTTATTCGTACGATGAATTAAATTAAATTTGTTAAATAAATTATTGTTTCTTTGTAAGATATTTATGTGTCAATATATCATTTCTGGTTGAGTTAGACTTATTTGCACTTCGCCTAATCAATTAATTATTTTACCCGTTAGTTTTAAGTGTGTTGTACAGAAAGGTACCACGTGTTTTCTAGCATCTCAGTTAGTTAATATGTAGTTTTTTCAAATTCATATTTTTTCTAGTTTTGTTTTAATATACAAAGTCGATCAAGTAAACAACTTAATTTAACTGTACTTGCGCACGAAACCAGTGTTACTCTCTTTTATTATTAAACGTGTTTTTCTGCAGGAAGGACAGCTGTAACATCACCAATGATGTCCCAAAATAGAAAGCTATCTTTTATGTCAGCGAATTTAGTAATACCCCAGGGTCTTAGCTACCTTGTGATGAAGCGAGATGATATTGGGTCACATGAGTGATATACGAGTCCTGAGAAGGTTGGCTTTGATTTGTGATGGTCTCTCACACACACACACACAGAAAGAGAGAGAGAGAGAGAACACTTACAAATGTTTTGTTTGCGTTTATCTTTAATTTGTTTTGTAAAAATATTGTGATTTTCACAGTTTTGTGTGTTGTCCCTTTCTTTGTGTCCGATTCAGCCAAAGTCAGAGAAATATAAACCTATACTCCGTAATATTTGACGGATCTCCTGTTGTTAATGAATCATACCCATTTCTTCAAGTTACGTTCACTTTGATGCAAATTGTGGGCAGAAATAACATTTCAAATAAAATAAAGCTTTAAGTAAATTTCAACTTTCAAGATGACCTCACAAAGCGAAGTTGAAAATTTATTAGAATTAATAAAACAGTTAAAAGAAGATAAAAAAGAAAGAGTCAAAAATTAAAAGATTTATTTTTTGTTGAATTTCGTACAAAATTACTCGAGAGCTATCTGTGCTAGCCGTCTCTAATTTAAAAGTGATAACTAGAAAGAAGGCAGCTAGTCAACACCACCCATCGCTAACTATTGGGCTATTCTTTTACCAACGAAAAGCGGAATTGGCCATCACATATAATGCCGCCACGGCTGAAAGCATGTTCAGGGATGGAATTCTAACCCGCGAATCCCAGATTGCGAGTCAAGCGCCCTAATCACAAGGCCATACTAGACCCTATTAAAAAAGAACAAGAACTGGAATGAAAATTGAAGAACGTAGCAGGTAAGACCATGAAGTAAGAGACAGGAATTTAATAGAAGAATTAAAAGATAAAGACGTAATATTATAACAAATATCAAAATAAATAAATATGATTGAAGACAAGAGCGACAAAGCTATTGACGATGTACAGAATGGTTAAAACAACAAGTTTGAAGATGCACAAAAGGACATCAACAAAGTGAAAAGCAAAATAAAGAACACATCTATGAATTATATAAAGATTATAAGAGCAAGATCAACGAGGTTGAAAAAACTTCAGTATCACTGACAAAATAAGACATCTGGAAAATAAATTGATAAATGCAAAGATTAAACGAGCCACGCCTCTTACTGCACCTGCTCAAGAGCTCCAATCTAAGACACCATTTACTACAAAATATTGGATAGGATAATTTATTGGAACTATCCCTATTATTATTACTGCTTTGCCATCTGTTATTTCAGGACATTCCTAGACTACTCCAGTATTGCCACTACCAAATCAGATTCCAGAATTTCGCTGGCAAATTCGACAACATTAACCAATCGAAAAAAACAACATACTATGATGGAAAGGTACCATGGGAAACATATCAGACTCAGTTCAAGATTATTTCCAGAATGAAGAGGTGGAATAGTGAACAACACACTATTGATCATTCTGCCTTAATTCAACTTTAATGACATTAAGTAACATTCTTGCTGAGAGCCGTAACAACCATCAAGCACTGGTAGGTGCCTTGTCAAAAAGGTTCGGAGTGACACACCAAAAGGAAGTATTTAGAGCAAAGGTCTGGACAGGGTACTGAAAAAAAGGGACCTTAGCAGAATTTGTGGAAGATGCGGAAAAGCTTTTACAATTACCTTATCTAGATGCTCCAATTGAAATGATGGAATAATTGACACATGACTATTTTATAGATGGCATATCAGACGAGGATATGAACATTTTTTAAAGGAAGCACCCCAGTTTGTTGCAGATAAACAACTAAAGGCACAATCTCGAAGTTACGAGATCATCAACTTATGTAGTATTGAAACATGAATTGCTTCTAACGATAGTCTAGAAGAAATGAAAGAATTAATCAAGCAACTAGTTACACAGAATGAAGGAAACAGACCACAAGAAAATGGGTATGCCAAGAATAACTGGATAGAACATATTGCGAAGAACTGTAAATTAAAAGCATCTGTGGAATAAGAACCTCTCCAAGAGTATAATAGAAATTGTAAACTGTTATAATTGTGGGGGATATGATCGTTACAGTCAAGACTGTAAGATATTAACAACTGTTATTTAGCCAAGGAGATAATATTCTGAAAATGGGTCTCAAAGCTGTGTGAAGTTCATCTGGGAACATTCCATCTACCCGAAATGAAATAATAATTTCATCATTTAAGGAAGGTCTTCCACGAGTCCATGAATTTATTGATAGAAAACCTTGCAACATGCTGATTGACACTGTTATTCGATCCCATTTATTAATGAAAGGTAGGAAATTGCCTCCACAGATGATGAAAGAAGGACTGATTTGAACAACAGTTGGACATATAAAGTTTTAGCAAGCTAAAGTTGGAAGTTACCCTTACTGTAGGAAGCTTCTCTACATCTCATGAAGTGTTGCGTAATTGATCAAGAAAGAGTGCATATTAGGAACTGACTTTATGCGGAGACATGGATGCAAAGTTAGGCTAGCTACGAACAGCTTCACAATAAATAACCAGGAAATTCCTATGTACAAATTCGTTCGTAACGTGCACAGAGATGGGCATTATTTTTACAAAATCGAAACAAACCTGCTCAATGATAGAATTCGTTACAATAAAAGAACAAGAAAATAAAAGCTTCAAATATGAGTAACATGTAAATTAAATCATTTGGTGATATATAAGAACAAAAAATAAACATAAAATATAATTTTCTACAAAAAATAAAAATTAGTTTCAACAGTAAAATATCTCTTAAAATAAACAACAAATGATAAAATGCAAATTAGATTTCCAGTGGTACAAACTCCACTTCTACTATATAAGTAGTCATCTTGAAACCACGGACACACACGTTGAATGGTTGGCTCAGGCGATAGGGGGTGGGGTGATGACGTCCGCGAAGTAACACCAGAGTAGTGAAAGAGATGATGAGGTCATAGCTCCACGAAGTTGCAAGTGGCACCAGAGAGTGCTTTGCTAGAGTAGGTAATTTCGTGATGTAGGTGGATTGCTAAGATGTGGTTTAACATATGATTTCGTCATTAACATTGTAATTTTTACTTCTAAATTAAGTATATGTTCTAAAAAAGTTATTTAATAGTTAATAAGTAAAACAATTATTTTAACGAGACAATTATTATAACATATCTGATAATTTGTATTGCATGTAAAAAAGTTTTTATCACATATATTATCTAAATTTACAGGTAAATCCATTATATTAACCAGGCAAATATTATCGCATAACCAATAACTTTCCTTGCATACTTTACAATTATCCGTCACTTTATGTATAAAATGGACCAGCATGGCCAGGGGGTGTTGTAATGTTACGGTCAATCCCACTATTGAAAAGTTTTAAATATTTATTACACTTAATGTTTCATTTTTATAAATATAACCCTTTCTTGAATGAGCCACTTACATTATTATTACATAATTGTGTTTTTATGATTTAAGTATCGATTTAATACACAATTGATGTACTGTAGTATATGTTATAGTTTTTGTTTCTATATTTAATTTGTATGGCATGCTTTGTGCATTTACCATTTGCTCTATAATTTTCATTTCTATGATTAATATGATGCATAATATACTTTTATATCTATTCGCCCACTAAATAATTTATAATATAAAATATATCAATTTTCATGTTTAGTTTTATAAATTAATCTAAATGATTGTTCCTCTGAAGTTTAATTTTAAAGTATTATATACCACTCTTCGTAAATATTAATGTTTATCAAATACTATTGTAGAAATTATATCCAATATTCTTACCTTTGTGTAGATATTTTCACAAATTTTTAGACATATGCTGACAAATTTTTACTAAAACTAATTACATATAGATATTCTTTCCATTTCTATCTGAGGGTCGTTAACATTGAATATAATAGATAGAAAAGACAACACATGCGACCTCCAAATGATGTGGACACTTCGAACCTACTCGATATTAAGTCTGACTCATCACAGTTGACAGTATTCCGACCTTTTACTAAGAATGTGGGAGGCTGATAGGATTCAAAGTTCAGTATGGCAGAATTTTTTTTTTATGAAACAAAAGTTGAACAAGTCAATTATAATACATAGTATATGTCGCTATTTATGATTGATTAGTAAGATAAAGGTCTCATGTATTTATTTACATTATACTTTTATTTTTAATTGTTTAATTATATCTAATTGTTTTAAATATCCAATTTCTACATAATCATCAAACTAACTGTAATGTTATAATGCCACATACACTGATTTTCTACATAAATTAAAAGTAGTAAGCTAGTCTTTTATGATACACTAGACCCCATGAACTGATTATCCATGTTTTTACAATTGTGTTTAACCATCTAATACAAGTCTCCATGTACATATGCTATCATCAATGTATGTAAGTAACATCACAAACTCTAAGCTAGACTGTTGTCACACATACTGAAACATTTATTCACAAAAGATCAAGTATTAGATAGGGGAGTATGATATTAGATTAACTGTTTAGATTTATAGCTAATCATTCATAGTAAACATGCAAGAAAGGTGAGACAATGTTGATGTTCGTTGTAAATATTAAAGGTGAGAAACCTTTTCATGAGTAGAGATGAAATGTTGTATAACATAGTTTTATATCTATTCAACCTGAAAACTACGATTATTTAAATTTCTAAATAATTTATGATATAAAATAATTTACATTTCTTGTTTAGCTTTACAAGCTAATCTATATAATTGTTCCGCTAAAGCTTATTTATAAAAAATTATAAACCTCTCCACGTAAATAGTTATATTTACCCAATACTATTACAGAAATGAAAATCAACATACTAACCTTTCTGTAGATATTTTCACAAATCTTTAGACATATGCTGTCAGGTCTCTACTAAAACTAATTACATATAGATATTATTTCCGTTTCTATCTGAGGGTCATTAACATTGAACGTAAACGATAGAAAGGTCAACAAATGCGACGTCCAAATGATGTAACCACTTCAATCCTACTGAATATTTAGTCAAATTCATCACAGTTGATAGTATGTTGACTTTTTACTAAGAGTGGGAGCTGATAGGATTCAAAGCTCAATATGGCAGAAAAGAACATTTCATGAAAACAAGTGTTGAACAAGTCAATTAGAATAAATAGTATATGTCGCGATTTCTGATTGTGCATTCATTAGTAAGATATCAATCTCATACATATACTTAACTGTTTTAGCTTAAAATAGCTAATTTCTACATAATCACCAAATTAACTGTAATGTTATAATGTCACAGACTGATTTTCTACATAAATTCAAAAATGAACTGATTATCCATGTTTTTACAATTGTGTTTAACCATCTAATACAAGTCTCCATGTACATATGATATCATCAATGTATCAAATAGAGATGATATATGCAATGATAGCTTTATCCATCCTCTAGGTGAATCGTCATTTGGAAAACATGATGCCAATTTCTCAGTATACCTAAAGCTGAATGTGATAATATTTGTGATATATCCAAGTGTTCTAGCATGCGATTAGTCAAACAGAATATATCACCATAAACGTAACATAAGGGACATTACCCAAAGTGATTCGAACTAGTAATATCGTAGAACGTTTCTTTCATGTAGAAACTCTACAAAACATATCATGCACTTGAATTTCGTAAGTAAATTGACTATCTCGTCGTGCTGGAATTTCGAACATTACCTCTTTCGACCCTCTTGCTACACCTCCACTATTGCTTAACACTGACAGAATATAAGGTCAGTAGTCTTGAAAGTAAATCCAAACTTTACATTAATACAAAATAATAGATAATTAGTACACTGTATGATGAATAAAGGATTTAAACATGTCGATATTAAATTATTTGTTCACAAATCAGAAATCCTATTATTTCACTTAGATATGGTGAATTTGAAACGATTGTATGATACATCATTTTTTTACTCTCCTTCACCAAAATCACCTGCACATTTTTCTCGTAACTATAACATGTAAGATGAAAGATAGTTTGGTTGTGACCGATTATTGACTTCAAATTCTACTTCTTACTTTATGATACTTAACATAGACCTAAAAACTATATCCAACCCAGAAAGGTATTACTTTTTCTTGAACAAAATGGGAAGAATTTAAACAGTGGATCCCAGCCATTAATGTAGCTGTATAAAGCAAAACTGAACACGATTTTGTCCTAAGTAGATGGAATCGTATAAATCGTATTGTGTGTGTTAATCATATCCCTATATTTTGTTTACATATCGATTTGGTTATCATGGTATTGATATGACATCTTATAATGTTCTCGATGTTTTATCAAACTCAGATTGGTAAACTTTACATGCACAGATCTGTCGTTTTCATACTTATCTAAATAGTGTAGATCACGATGAAAAGAAACTGAAAGATCAGATAAAATCAAAAATTATTAATGTATACGCTGAACAAACGTACCCTATTTAAGAACAAAATTTCAGGTTTTAGATAGAGGATTATGATTCTACACCAATTGTTTAGAGTTAGAGCTATTCATTCATGGTAAACTTGCAAGATGGATGATTAAAGATAAAAAAGAAAAGGACAGTTTTATAATTAATGGTATATAAATCAATGACGAAGAAACTGACTATTGTAATTTTAGTTTTAATTAAACTTATGAAAATACATGTATCACTATGCGAGAATATCACGTGACATACTGGTCAAAGATGTCTGATATGTCTAGGTCTGGGTATATTAGAAAGTTATTTTCTGTTTATAAGTTACTATTTTCTGTTTTCGATCTAGAATTCACATATTTGTAGGTTAAAACTACTATTTACAATGAAAAGGAATACAACGTTAAAATCTTACACAATAAATAGTTACTAAAAACAGGGACTTGCCCTAAAATGACACCATCTTCAAGAGTAACGTTAAAAGCAAGGTTGGGACTTATATACCCACATCTGTTCAGTACTTTATTATTTACATACATGGACCAGCTTTCTTGTTTAATATAATATATTTGTTTTTTCAATTTCAATAGTTTTCTGATATATAATTGAAATTTAATTTCTACCTATTTTATCAACTTGGTGTTACCCCAGTCTATAATATGAAATGTTTCCGCCACATGTTCTGCTAATAATACCGATTCGTTTACTTTGTATATTTCTACCGCATGTTTATGTTCCTTGATCCAGCATTTTAACTTTTTTACACGTTTGGCCAATATAAACTCGCCCACAGGTACAAGGAATTTTGTGAATTCCACATTTATCAATTTCTTCTATGCTATCTTTTGTACTAGTGACACTATTTAATTTACAACGCGGAGAGAATGTTACATTACATTCTATGTATTTTTTCATTATATTACCTACTTTTGTATATAATCCTTGAACATATGGTAAATAAACTCTCACGTTATCTACTTTACATTTGCCTTCTTACCTTGTACACATTAATGTTCTTAATTTATTGATATGTTTATGATGCAATCTATCATTAATTTAGGTTTATATCCTCTATCTATGGCTGCATGCTTTAAGCAGTTTAACTCTGCTTTCACATAACAATCATAAGTGCATATTTTTAAGGTTCTAAACATAAATGTGGAAAATGCGGATAGTTTTTGAGTCCATGGGTGACATGATCTATTGTGTGCAAAGTTGAGAGTCGACTATTGTCCCGTTTAAGGGTCCTGTCTAACAAATTTAGCTGACCCTCTTTTTCCATCTCTAATGTAAATCTGGTGGTAGGACTGATTGAACTAAAATGTTTTTCAAATTCTAATAAAGTCCCAATGCCATTCCGCCACACTAAAAACGTGTCATCTACATATCCTAACCACACTAAAGGTTTCACTACAGACGCGTTAAAATTGAACATAAATATTTCAAATAAAAGAGAGGACAGGGTCGAGACCTCATTGCTGAACCCTTAATCCGTTTAAAAATTTATTTTCCATCTTAAAAGATGCGTTTGATACACACTCATGAGTAAGCTTTAAAATGTCGTTCACCTCAAGCAGAGAAAACTTCTTACACTTCAGTAATCTATTTTCCAAACAATTCAAAGCCTCCTTAACTGGAACATTCGTAAACAGCGACACAATGTCAAAAGAGACTAATTTATCAATTAATTCTACATTTATCCCCGAGATTTTGTTAACAAAATCAAACGAATTTTCTACTGTATATTCATAAGAGTTCGTTAAGAATTAACATTTTCGACAAATAAATTTTGATAAAGGATAAAATGATGAACCTATATTGTCTACAATTGGACGAAAGGGGAAAACAATTTTGTGGCTTTTAGGTAGAACAAAGAAACTTGGTAAAATGAACCTTAAGGGGACAAGGTTTTTCCTTTCTTGTGGTGTCAAAATAGGACAGTTTTTAACTACCATTTGTAACCTATTATGTATCACGGTCTAAACTTAAAATTTCCATTTATTTGGATAACAAATTCTCATTTGACAAATAACAACTTTAGGGTTAGACAATAATTTATTGTACTTATCTTCTAAGACTGGAATCTTATTATTCAGTTTATTTTTTAAACTTTCCTTTTTCTTCTTAATCAGATTATTCAGTTTTTTATTCAATTTCACCTTATTATTTGTCTTTAATTCTTCACACTTGAACCAACTATACGAATCTAACCTGTCCCATCTATGAGTGTCCTTGATTAATTTTAAATGCAACTCCTACAGTGTAGCTTCCGTTAATACTCTCTCTTCTCTTTTCTGTAATCACAGCTCTCAGGATTTTGCCCTGGGTTTGTTGTATAATGAACTTAACCTTCTCGTTTTATAGATTGCACTTCACTTTAATACTGTTCGGAACTACTTGGTATTTTTAACATTCAACCAAAAAGTTCAATTGGGTGAGTTTTCTTCTGTGTCGACTTCTGAGGTTGTTAAACTTGAGTAGCTTCAGGCATAATGACTATACGTTTTAGATGATCTCAAAGCCCCAGTTGTTGTACCAATCCAACCAGGAAGCCAACACTGATAACTTTTGTGCAGTTTCGCAGGCCAAAACAACTCAAAGATATCTATTTTCACTTCAAACGAAATTGTAAGGTAATAGTTCCCAATCAGTAGTAAGTTGATGAAACAGATAGAATTTAAAATATAATTAAATATCAGAGAAACTATTGAAAACGAAAAAAATAAAGATATATTAGGTCGTCAAGAAATTGATGTCGCGTTTTGGAACACTTTCATTAATCCCCAAAAACGTATATCACATGTAATAATTAAACGAACCGCTTAAACGTCACTTTAGTGTACCCTACATAATGTGTAAAGTTTAGTATATTCTAATCCCTTCTAGTGATGGCACACGACGAGACACACATTCAGCATGCAATGCTGTTTGAATACAAG
>NW_013665803.1:753971-770040 GCF_000517525.1 Limulus polyphemus | reverse complement strand
ATCTTTTTCGTACTTACGAAGTTCAAGTGCATGATATGTTTTGTAGAGTTTCTACATGAAAGAAACGTTCTACGATATTACTAGTTCGAATCACTTTGGGTAATGTCCCTTATGTTACGTTTATGGTGATATATTCTGTTTGACTAATCGCATGCTAGAACACTTGGATATACCACAAATATTATGACATTCAGCTGTAGTTATACTGAGAAATTGGCATCATGTTTTCCAAATGACGATTCACCTAGAGGATGGATAAAGCTATCATTGCATATATCATCTCTATTTGATACATTGATGATATCATATGCACATGGAGACTTGTATTAGATGGTTAAACAAAATTGTGAAAACATGGATAATCAGTTCATGGGGTCTCGTGTATCATAAAAGACTAACTTTCTACTTTTTAATTTTTGTAGAAAATCAGTGTCTGTGACATTATAACATTACAGTTAATTTGGTGATTATGTAGAAATTAGCTATTTTAAGCTACAACAGTTAAGTATATGTATGATATTGATATCTTACTAATGAATGCACAATCAGAAATTGCGACATATACTATTTATTATAATTGACTTATTCAACACCTGTTTTCATAAAATGTTCTTTTCTGCCATACTGAGCTTTGAATCCTATCAGCTCCCACTCTTAGTAAAAGGTCGACATACTATCAACTGTGATGAATTTGACTAAATATCCAGTAGGATTGAAGTGGTTACATCATTTGGACGTCGCATTTGTTGACCTTTCTATCGTTTACGTTCAATGTTAAAGACCCTCAGATAGAAACGGAAATAATATCTATATGTAATTAGTTTTATTAGAGACCTGACAGCATATGTCTAAAGATTTGTGAAAATGTCTACACAAAGGTAAGAATATTGGATATAATTTCTACAATAGTATTTGTTAAACATAAATATTTACGAAGAGTGGTATATAATACTTTAAAATTAAACTTCAGAGGAACAATGATTTAGATTAATTCATAAAACTAAACATGAAAATTGATATATTTTATATCATAAATTATTTAGTGAGCGAATAGATATAAAAGTATCTTATGCATCATATTAATTATAGAAATGAAAATTATAGAGCAAATGGTAAATGCAAAAAGCATGCCATACAAATTAAATATAGAAACAAAAACTATAACATATACTACAGTACATCAATTGTGTATTAAATCGATACTTAAATCATAAAAACACAATTATGTAATAATAATGTAAGTGGCTCATTCAAAAAAGGGTTATATTTATAAAAATGAAACATTAAGTGTAATAAATATTTAAAACTTTTCAGCACAGTTAATTGTATGTTATACGATATATCAATTAGAGAAGAAAAAACAATAGAACTGATGAATTAGCGATATTAATATATATTTTATACATAAAGTGAGGGACAATTGTAAAGTATGCAAAGAAAATAATTTGGTTATGCGATAATATTTGCCTCCTTAATATAATGGATTTAACTGTAAATTTAGATAATATATGTGATAAAAACTTTTTTACATACAATACAAATTATCAGCTATGTTATAATAGTTGTCTCGTTAAAACAATGGTTTTGTTTGTAAAGTACTCAAAACTTTTATGACTTGTGCAAATTAATTATTAATTGAAAACCTAATCAGCTGTACTAACTGACTCGTTCAAATAACAGTTATATTTGAAAATCTGTAAATAATTTTTTAATGAAATGAAAATTTCAATGTTGATGATATAATAATATGTTAAAACTATATCTTAGCAATCCATTGACGTCAAGAAATTTCCTACACGAGCAACACACCCTCTGATACTACTTCGTGGACGTCATCCTCTACAACGCGCCTTCTGATATCGAACCATGATGTTACCACCTCCCAGTCAACACGCCCTATGGTGCATCTTCATGGTAATATGAATACTATGACGTCATCGTCTCCGTCACCCAGCTCTGTCTAGTGTATCCGGATAGCTACTCATATGTCTTGTGTTCAAACAAAAATGCTATCTTAACCCTTAAACGAGAATCATGGTGTTAAAAGAAGCAGTAGAATAAGGGAGAAAGAAAGTCTCCCTTCCCCTCACAAATGACAATAAATAGTATAAAATAGGATATAAAATCTTACTTTGTGCATAGCCCGTCTTTGTCAGTTTCAACACATTCACTTCTCTTGGTCGCAAGATCACCTGAATAATTTGAAAATAAGTAACTTTTCAATATTCTTTGTCAGAAAGCAGGACAGGATAGAACTACTTCAAATACTTTATCTTGTTTTTAATTGTAGTTGTATATTAAAATTGCAGAGCATATAAGAATACATCTAGAAGAAAGGTAACTAATACTTGACAACATATAAAAGTAATATAGACAATGCTTTATTTTTGTCATATCGTTCAGTTTGTTTGAAATTAAGCTCTGCCCACCACGGATAAAGAAACCCGGTTTCGAGCGTTGGAAGTCCGCAGACCTGCCGCTCTGTCACCGGAGGGCCATATCAGTCAGAGTATGTATGAGCCACATTACAGTTTACAGAAATGTAAAATGCTTACGGTTTTATTGCATCGTTACAGAAATAAAAACTCGTTAGGTGAAAAGAACTTACTGACTGTCACGCGAATTTAGTTATTCTATTTTTACTTTTAAAAGATATCAATAAACTTACTCGTGTTGACATAATATAATCTTATAAGGGCCACTTTCTTTATAAAATACCATGTTCTCGAAAATCTCGAAGAAGAAATATAGTTTTGAAAATTCAACACAAAAATGACAAATGGAATTAAGACGTATCCTCCTAATTTTTAATGTATTTTGTGATCTGCTCTTTATCAAACTAATCGTAATACTTATTAAGTTTATTTCGTAACTAGTAACTTACGCGTCATAGCTTGATACTCCCAAGATATATCCAAGCACAGAAATAGACAATAAAGATTTAACAGGCTAAACCACCGCACCGCAAAATTCCACATTTTGGCTAATAAATAATTACACCCAGCACTTCGCTTTAGTATAAAATGCTAACGTACAAATTTTAAGATACACCATAAATACTTATTTGTTGCCTATCTCTCCTTTCCTTCTCTGACAACTGTAAAGGTTAATTACATAAAACAAATTACATACATATACATTTTGATTATCAGTGGGTCCGTCACGTGACAGATAAAACACAAAAACTATACACGCGTTTTGAAGCGATGAAACGTCTTTAACTAGTTTTAAATGTCGAATATATTCAGTGAGATATTTAGGAAGAGTTGTGCTATTATCACGTTCACAGTGTGTGTGTGTGTGTCTTTATTTATTTCACAAAATCAATCAAAATAAATGAGTGCAGTGAACGATAGATTTGTTTTGTCGTTTAAACACAAAGTTAAACAATGGGCTATACTTACTAAGCCCACCACAGGGATTGAGCTCTTAATTTTAACGTTATAAACCCTCAAGCTCATAGCTGATCCACCGGAAGGCTGGACGATGAAAATTATTTCTACTGGTGTATTTAACTAAAGAACCAATGAAAGGACAATTTTTTTAACAAAAACTTTTTATTAATACATGAAAAACCGGTAAAGTCCCGGAATCTCTTTTGACTTATCGGCTTTGACTGAAGAAATTATTGGCATTTGCCTCAGTCTTAAAGATACAAGTTTCTATAATGGCATCCCTCTCAGTGCGCGTGCACTATTTACGGCACTGGTGGCTGTTTCAATAGCAAAATAGAAGAAAATATAACCTCCAAGTACACTTAACCAGCTGTTTATTTGTTTTGGAAGTTTACACAAAAGTTACTCGAAGGCTATATGTGCTAACTATTCCTAATTTAGAAGTGATAGATTAGAGGGAAGGCAGCTAGTCAACACCACCCTTTGCCAACTCTTGGACTACGAAAAGTGGAATTGAACGTCACACTATAACGACTCCACGACTGAAAGGGGCGAGCAAGTTCGTTGAGGGGAATCGAACTCGTGACCCACAGATGGAAACAGATTGGTCAGTATGCACCATGTGATATTGTCAGGGCTTGTCTTTTAATTCGAATCTGCCCCTGCCCACAGATTGCGAGTCGAGCGCCCTAACTACCAAGCCATGCCTGGCATCCAGCTATTGGAGAGCACCACTGTATATCTTTAAATAGTTTGTTTTACTTTTGTGCAATCTTCTCCATGAGAGAGCAAACATGACTCAGTAGTAAAAGGAGTTAGCCATATTTCTTGACAACGTTCTATTGTTAAAATAACACACAGAAATGTGTATGTAAGGAAAAATGTACAAATTATAGGAGAACAAGAAATGCTCACCTGACTAACTTACGAAAACAAGAAGTGCTAAATATGCATTTTCAATCCAAATACTATTAACCAATACATAAGCAATGAATTCCGCAGATAATAGGAGAATCAGCAGGTAATTTTTGTAGAAAAGCACAGAAGAAGTAAATAAAACAGATTAGAAACAATTTAATACAAACAACATTAAGTTCATTATTTTTATACAGCAGATCGTAATTGAGTTGCTATGTTAAATTTACTGTACGTGGTTCAATTACTACTGTTAACTGGTTGGCTTTAATGTTTTATGTAGCTGCTGGAAAAGATCACCCCACATTATAAAAATGAATTGCATGACACCAAATTTTAATAAGGTAAAACATCTACGTGAGAACAGCGTGACACAGAAGCTTTGCACTTCGGACTACTAGTCAGATGGTTGTGAGTTCGAAGCTGGCTTGTTTCATGCTTTTGTGTTTTTGAACAAGTTACTTTACCCCAATTGTATTAGTCTACCCAGCTGTATCACCGGAACTAGCTGTTAGCTGGGGTTAACCTGTGACGGACTAGCATCTTGCCGAGTGTGAATGTGTTTGCAAGTAACTTTGTGAGTTACTTAGTTGCACTGTAGCAGTTGGAAACTGCCAGATTTTACGTTTCTATAACTATAATAATGTATTTTTTTTCAGGTATTTTTTGTTTAATTTTCATGCAGGTTTTTGCACTTAATTAAGTGCTTTATACAATGGATGTAAGTAATAGAAGCTATGGACCTGCTTGAATTATTACCCGCTCCCTTAAGTTGTAGGTCATACCCAAGTGGAGGAGTGACTTTTGCAAGTTGGTAAGAGCTAGGAGTTACACTCTCATTGAATGCACATTGAAATTGATCACTGATGCATGTGGTTTACTATATTAGGGGTCCGGCATGGCCAGGTGATTAGGGCGCTCGACTCGCAGTCTGCGGGTTCGAATCCCCGTCACACCAAACATGCTAGCCATTTCAGCCGTGGGGGTGCTATAATGTGACGGTCAATCCCACTATTCGTTGGTAAAAGTAGCCTAAGAGTTGGCGGTGGGTAGTGATGACTAGTTGCCTTCCACCTAGTCTTACACTGCTAGATTAGGGACGGATAGCGCAGATAGCCTTCGTGTAGCTTTGCGCGAAATTCAAAACAAACAAACAAATACTATATTAGGGCTGGTTAACACAGTCCTTCTAGTCTTTGAGATGTAAAATTTTCTATATGCTTTAGAAACTAGAAAACTTAATGAGGTCGAACAGACAAAATAGAAAAATGTAAGGCAATAAATGCTAAACCAACAAACGAAAGGTGACGAACTCTGTATTTGTTTGTAATTAAGCACAAAGCTACACAATGGGCTATCTGTGCTCTGCCCACAACGGGTATCGAACTCTGTAAATGAAAGTAAAGATTTTTCCCCTCTGTTTACAGTTGTCACATTTCAATTTTTTAATTGTCCGTCCTCATCTTTGAACTTTCTGTATTGTGGTGTTTAATGCTTACCTATTGAAACAATGCAATTTGGAATACCACACAGACTCGCTAGTTATTTTAAAATTCTTTTCATCAGATATTCAACAAAATAATCCAATACACTATGTGTAGAATTACGGAGTGAACTATTTAATAAAATTCAAAGTGAAAAGCTGAAATTTATATATATATATATAAAGATCAACACAAGTGACAAAAATTTTCTGTTTGAGAGACACTTTGCTGATAAAACAGAATATGACATCGTAACTACATTCCTGTCAATTTGGTACCAGAGAGAGCTATTTATCAAAGTATTATCTTTGAATTCTTATCTTGGTATTTAAGCCTACGAAAAGATACCTTCGGATTAAAGTAAATTATCAACGTCTTTCCAAAGTGCACTTTTCAGTATGTTTAACTGAAACATTTACATAGAACAGTCTAATGTTCATGTTGCTATAGTTGAGTACAATATTTTATTCAGAGAAATACAGGTTTTTAGCATGAAATAACATAACGTTTTGGGACAACATGGGACCTATTGGTCCATCCTTTAAACTAAATTAAAATAATCAAGAAAAATCTTAAAACCAGCCCTTATCATTCATATACTAATCAAGCTTTTTCTTAAACTCGTTTAAATTTACTGTCTCTACAACATCTGAAGGCAACTCAGTCCAAAGGCCAATCATCCTGTTAGAAAAATTAAACTGTCTTAGCTAAAAATGACTCCTATCCTGCCAAAATTTATGTGTCACCTAGTCCTACTATTCTTACTGTTAAATATGAAAAAAGATTATGCATCAACACTATAAGTTCCCTTTACAATCTTAAAACACCTCAATCTGACCCCCCCCAGTTTTTTTTTCAAGAGAAAACATTTTGAGAGATTTCAGCCTCTCCTTGTATGACAACCCCTCCATCCCAAGAACCATTTTAGTAACCCTTCTCTGAACCCTTTCTAACAATTCAATGTCTTGCCTAAGGCAAGGAGCCCAACACTGAACACAATATTCTAAATGTGGCCATACCATTGACCTGCAATGAAATTATAACCTCTTTATACTTGTATTCAATATTTCTGTAGATACAGCCTAAAATCATATTTGCCCTACCACTAGCAACAGCACACTGCTTGGATGGCTTTAGAGACGGATCGACTATTACACCAAGATCCCTTTCCTTTATAACAATGTTAAGGTTATTCCCATCCAAATTATACCTATAATTCAAATAAGCAACATGCATTTAATAAAATCAAAACACATCTGCTATCTATTTGCCCAACTCACTAAATAATCTAAATCCTTTTGTAAATCAGCACTATCCTTTTCAAAGCTAGCAACACCCATGACCTTAATATCATCTGCAAATTTAAGTAATTTATTAACTATTCCTTTATCTGTCTCATTATTGTAAATAAAAAGAAAAAAGGTCCTAAGATTGAGCCCTGAGGTACCCCTCTTGTAACAACCATCTGCTTTCTTCCATCCAGCCACTCTTCTATCCAATTTGTTAACTTATCCCTCACACCTTTAGAGATAATTCCTTGACAAGCCTTTTATGTGGCACCTTGTCAAATGCTGTCTGATAAACCAAATCTACACCCTTACCCTCATCTACATAAGCAGCAACCTTCTCAAAGAATGCCAAAAGATTTGTAAAACAAAATTTTCCCTTAGTGAAACCATGTTGACTATCCAATAAAATTCTAAATTTTGTTAAATGACTTTGTAAAACATCTTTTAACAGACTTTCCAAAACTTTTCCCATAACTGATGCAAGACTATTGGGTCTATAATCATAGGGATTTCTTTATGTTCTCTCCCCCCGCCTTCTATTACAATAAAAGGCATTCTTATAAAAGCTGCCTAGATATAGGGAAAACAAAACTATTTTTGATCACTAAAAATTAAGTAAATGTTATCACCCATAAACTGAAACTATCAACGAAAAGCTGAAATTCATTATAATAGTCAGCAATACAGTGTTCAATACTTTAATTTCTCAATTACCTTTTAGAAGTAATTTTCAAGTCAAACCCAAACTATGTAATTATGATGTATTATTATATTTATATTTTTGTAACTTTTTTAAATATTTAAAAATCATATAATTGTTAGGAATGGGGACATTCTATCAGTTTTTGTGTGCGTTTGCAATTTCCTCAAATGTTCAAAACTTACACTAATTACTTTAAGGTTATATTTACTGATATAATTGTTTGGAATATCTTACACAATTTATACACTATGTTATATTAAAACAACGCTGGAGCCTCGCTACGTTGTTACAGTCCATGTCACGACATTCGGTTATGCTCTGTCTGACGACCGTGCATCTTGATAATAGCCCCGCAGCACAATTTCCATTGCGATAGGCTCCGTCGTGTCATATCCCAAGCACACCAATCCTCCCTGCGGGTTGTTACATAATTCATTTAGTGTACGATGACAAAGATATCCTAGTGCTTATTTCCACAGTATGATCACACAGAAATTCAAGATGCTGTATATGGCGATTTCACTAGCATATCTTCACATGGAATAGCATTCATTCTCCAACAGCTTGAAGCATGTGACGGTTAAGAATATTTGTCGTGAAAGCAACTTGTGTCAGTGTTTCAGACAAAGATGCTTCTTGACTATATTGCATACTGTTGCCTGGGCCACGTGGACAGCCCTTGCCACTAACACTTTGTTCGTGGATTCTCATCTGTTAAAAGAGGTCTCAACTTGCTTACAAAGGTTCGGTTACGACTTGTTGTAGTTCTATAATTTAATATATATTCATTTGTTTTCCAATGTTATTGCGTCCAAGGAATATACATATTTCGGAAATTTTAAATCCCGTATTTGAAACATGTTTGCGATCGGAGCGTAGGAATATCTTGCGTCGGAAAGGGCTGTGAAAATCCCTTCCCAAAAGCACTCAATTTTCGGTGGTATCACACAACTTACGAAACTCCAATGTTAAAATGTAGTTATGATGCATTCGTTCCACTGAGACTTTATATCGTCTGCGAGCATCACGTGACTTGATTTTCTCATTTTGAGAGTAAACTTGAGGCGAGACTCAAAACAATTTAGTGTTTTACCAACCAAACAGAAACAAATACGGAAGTATTCGATAACATAAGAGAAAGTGTTATAGATATCCAACTACCAGTGTCGGGTATTGAGCCGAAATGTTTTTCTCGTTTCTACAAAACATAATTTCCAGTTTGAATTTAATGAAAATTCTTCATTTCTCACGTAAATAAAGGTTTTTCCCATTTTCAAAGATACCAGAGACAGATCATGATGGTTCTGTCTACGTTCTTAAGAATAACACTCGCAAAATTTGCACATTCGGATTACGTCCACGAGTAAAAAATACGAGTTGAGATGTAAATATTTAATACTTGGTGGTAGATGCCCAAGATGACTCAAATACACGGACGCTGATAAGAACTAGCTCACCTTATGTTCACATTACATAGAAATACACGTATGTTGTACAGTTACATAGCCTAAAGAACGTAATAAATGTAGCTTGTCAACATTTCCCTCTTTTGGAATTTTTTTCCTTATTGTACGCTTATTAAAATGTTTGTAAGTCCGTTTTTTTAAAAACATTCTGAATATACGATTTTCCCCACTGTATATAAAAATTACTACAAACATAATTGATCAATATTTTTAGCTGCGGCATAACGGCTCATATGATGGTTCTGAGTTTTTTTTTCTTCAAGTACAAACATTTAGCTCATAGCTCTGCCATCTCTTGACTGATACGAGATATAATTACAGTTTTGGACTTTGAAGGTCAAACCCTTTCGATTGATGTATTTGACCACTCCCAAGGCCTCAAAGATTAATTTTCTCTAATCCTGCCTAAAATAATTTCAATTTGAGAGATTTTGAAGAGTAATAAAATAGAATCTGGTATATGCGCGCCCTACGCTTGATATTGCTGGCGCACTAAAATTTAGCTAATAAAAAGGGTCTCAGATTAATTTACTTTAATCCTTCCTAAAAGAATTTCCTATGCCGCGGCTACTGATGGTTCCCTTTTGTTCTCACAAACAGCCAGCATATGTTAATAAATCTGAATTATTTATATATAGTTTGTAAATACTATTAATTTTAGTCTGAATGTTCAACAAATTAATATAAACTTAAGAAAAGTCAAATTATTTTCTATAATACGCTTTTTAACAGGCAGGATATGTAACCCCATTTCTTCCTACATTTGAATGTGTTCTCTTCAATACAAGCGAATTCCTCAGCTTGTCTTAAAAGGGAAACTAAGTAATGTAATAAAATCATCAAAATGTTTAAAGAACACATTATCACAAGATACCTTAACAAATATATTACACGACTAACTTACACCTGATGTGCCTTAAGGCCGAAACTAGTGTATTATATTTATATGAAGTTTCTTTTGTTGAAAAGCTATTTCTAACAGTTATCTTTTGAAGAAGTGGAATTTTGAATCTGAATGTTCTTACTGGCTAAACGACCAGGTCAGAGAGGTCCCTAGGGTTTAGGTATAGCTGTTCCTAATGTGAACTACATACCGTGTTGGGGTAGGGCGGCCAATTAGGACTGCTGCTACCATAAGGGCCTTCTTTATCTCTTTGAACCTAATAACGGGAACGACTCTCACATACGAAATTTCAGAGTATATTCAGTGGTATTAAGTCTCGAATCTTGGACTTTTCAATCTGCAGCTCCACACACTTATCAACAGGCCATTCCCATTTAGTAGAAAATCAACTTATGTGATATGTTCACATAAAAGTAATGTGTTTGGTTCTCATAACTTGAATCTTCTTAGTTTGTGGAAATATTACTACATCCAGTTTTTTCTGCTGCCATCTTCCCTTGGTGAAGATAGCTTTTACTTAAACTGAGACCAGTCCAATGAATAGGCAATTTAACTGCAATAAATCTGTCCATTTGCCTGGCTTAAGAAAACGTTCTGTATAAGATACTGTTCATTACTTTAAAACGAGTAATTACGCTAAATTATTAAAAACTTTAATTATAGCACAAGAATCATAAAGTATGAACCATTGTCTTATACAAAATGTATTAAACAAACTTCTGTATAATGTTTACTTTTACTTCATTTTTCAAAATAAAACTTAAAAACTCCACCAAATTGTACAATAAAATCAAGTACAAAATTATAGAGCAAGAATCTGATACACAGTATTTATTTACTCAAGTACATTGTTGTTCAGGCTAAAAGACATTAGATATTAGTTGTTAATGTGGAGAAATTATGATGTGCATTATTCTGTATTCAATAAAAAAACTATCGTAGCCATAATATATCCATTTCTTAGATACGGTTAAGACTATTATTTATATTAGATACGTTAAAATTCCTCTTGAAAAAATTCGAATATACATGGTTCTAATTAGATTTTGTTTCTAACAGTCTGATAGTATTCTTCTGATGGTAAAACATTTTAAATAGTATTAACTATCACATAGATAGTTGGTTGGAAAAGTCACTTCATTATTTCACTAAGGTATTTAATAGAAGTCTTGTTTGTCAGTTTTACACTTTTAAAAATAAAATGCTCTTTCTTAGGGTTCGTGAAACTGAACACTACAAAACATGCTTAACAACCCAAAGAAGTCAAAAGTCACATTAATCTGACACGTTTATTGAAACAATAAACTGAATAATATCAGTGTGTGTGAGACCCTTCTACAGTTTGTAGTTCTGTTTCTCTTAGTAATTTTGAGGCACACATTAAGGATGTACTGTAAGAATGTGGTAAAATGCATTTTTTGAATGTTTGCTTTATCTAAGTATTAACTGTATCTGCACAGGCTATTTATTGAACCAATCTCATTTTGGGAAAGGAATGTTGACTATAATTCTGAATTTACTTAATGTATTCACATGAAAAGTGGCAAGGTTTTAGTGTGTCACATATTTATACTCAAAATGTCCGTGAATTAATGACATCAGTCTGACTCGGATTCTGAGAAGTTAGTGCTAAATGATGTTCTGAAAAACAAAATACTTGTGTCCATTATCCAGTTTGTATATCGTACTTGTATAACCTCAAAAATCATATTTAAATTTTTTTAGTATTCCTATATATATATATATATATATTATGTCTGGTGAACATAGTCTCATTTTCGTTTTGTGATCAACAGAAAGAGATTCGAAATTTTAAGTTACATTTTTACTGTTCATCTTTAGGGTCTTATCATTCCAAGATTATGTATTGTAAGTAAACAGGAAATTACAAATATTACTGACAATTGTGATATAGTACTGAGAGGAGTTCATTTCTCTTCAATGCATTCTTTGAAAAACTTCTCCAGTAATACATTTTACAGTATTGAAAACCTCAGGTATGTACATAGTTTTAGATTTGCTATTCTAACAAAATAATTACTGTTCATAAAATACTTCTCAAATAAGATTAATAATACCCAATTTGGAAAAATAAAAATATCACTATTTTTCTTTCACTTGCTTCAAATAGTTCATATTTTTAGTAACTGTAGATTTTAAGATTTATTTCAAAGACCACACAATATTTTCTGTATATTTTCATTAACGTCATTATAATGAAGTGAAAGTTACAAAGAAAACTATTATACTAAAATCTGACTGCATTAAAACTTGTTTTTCTTTTAATTTCCTTTAAAGGGGTGGGCATAAGAGCAAAATTACAATAACTATGGCCTGCAGAGCATGCAAACATACAATACCCTTACAACAAAACCGAATTTGCTGCCACAAATGTTAATTAAAAAGGACAGAAAGCCATGAAATGTTTACAGTTATCTGTTATGCTTCAACATGTAAGTGTTTGTGTATCATTTCTTCTTTGTTTATGAGATGCGTAGTCTTGTTTACTAACTGCATCAGAGAGTTCAGGTTGCGAGACCAGTCGTTGAGAACCTCATTTGGATCTTTCTGCTGGGAAAAATTAATAATACCAGCTAATCGATCTGCTTTTGCCCAAACTGTCTTGTTAACCACGAGGTTTGATAAAACCTCCTCTGTCTCCTGTTAAGGATAGAAATAATTACAAATGGAATAAATGTAGCAAAAAAAATCTATAATTTCTTATTATTTTATTTTCTAAACTGAACAATAGATGGCCTATTATATTCAAGTTGATGTTATGTATATTTAAACTAACAAAAGATTCTTAATAGTTACTCTTATTCCCCACAAAACAAGTTACCACACTAAAAGTTGCTTATTCAATAACACTTCCTGATGACAATAAAACATTGTAAACAGTTACGAATATTAATCAAATATTTTTAGTCTACAGTACCCAAGGTATAAACAATTCTAAATACTTTAATCAGTAATTACACCACCTGTTAAGTTTTACTTTTAGCCTAATATTTAAGAATTTTAAGTTATTTAAGTTATTTACATTAACCAAAACCATATTAGTGTATTTCACTGGGGATGTAGAGTGAAGTATAAATGACTGTGCTAATCTGAATGTATTTTTGTACTTACCTCGGGTGACAGTTCTAAAAGTTCCGACATTCTTTTAAGGGTAACACGCATGTAATACTTGGCCATGATTCTTATATTCTATTAAAAAAAAAGAATAATCTCAAAAGATTAATCACAGAGAAAGGAAAGAAGCAAATTAATATAATCATGTTATTTTCATTGATATCACTAGAGCTCTTGTATAAGGAAATAGATTTACACATGAAATGTCAAGCTTTTACATAGTTATCTGCTGAAAATTAAGCCTCATACAATTTATTGATACAAAAAACAAAATCTGAACACAATTTTGTTTCACTTAAATGTTGTGTTAATGAAAAAATATTACACAAGACAAATTTTTTTTATATTACTTATGCTTGAAGTCTTAATTCTGAAATATTAAAAAATGTAATGCAAGTTGTCCACAAGCTGTTCATTTGGTCTTAAATCACACACTTAAATAAACTTTGCATGGAGATAATTCAGCAATGTAACATTACGTACAACAAGTAAAAGATCTGTTAAATACAAAAAATAATAATTATGCATAGAAAAAGAGTAATGTGTTTGTACTTCACATGGGATTACTGCAGTTAACAGTGTATGAAGTGAATTCTTTTGTGACTATTCTGCATATTTTTTCATGCTAACAAAGAATAACAATGAAATACATTACTGTCTGTTTATTATTATCAAGAAATAACCCAACAAGGGAAGGAAAAACAAGAAGACATACGTGCTCTACTACTCGATTTTTCATATCTTCCCAATGCTTCTCCCCCATTTCATCCTTAGAGAAAACACCTGTAGCGGGACAGTCAGAAGTTCCTTCTTTCAAAATCTCTTCATAGCCCTGGCAAAGTCCTTCCCAACGAATCAGTTCAGGTGTAATGAACAGTTTCAACAGATCTCTGTAAATATTTGTTTGACATTTGATTTTAAATGTAAGAATAAAAACTGAAAAATGTATGTATTGTTTTACATAATTCTTTAGCTTTCTAGATTAATTTTACTGAACTTCTTATAAAGTAAAACAATGTTTCAGCCATTTAATTTTAAGATTAAATCAGTTATTAAGGCAAATTTTTAAAATATGGAATATAGTGTGAGGAAATCTATTTTCCGATACAGTTCCGATATCACTGGAGCTGTAAAACGAGACATATATGCAACTGTTGAAAGTTCTTATGAACTTAAGCAATTACAAATTTCAATAAGAAAAAACAAAAGCATACCAATTTAAATAAAGTCGTAACATATTTAACATATTCCACTTCTATGAGACATTCACATATGCAGAAAAACCTATTAAACCCAAATCATCACGGATTAACAAATATACAAAACAGCTCACAATAAACTTGGGGTGTGTGAAAAGATTGTAAAAGCTATATTATCTAACATGGAACAACCTTAAAGTACTGTATGTTAAACTATATAGCTAGCTATAAATCCAAATATTTTAAACGCACACAACCTTTAAAATATATGGTAATTTTAATGGCTAAACAATGATGTCTCTAATAGTTTCTTCCAAGAAATGGTTTTAGTGTAGCTATATTTTAGTTATTCTCATTTATATATATATATATATATAAATAAAAGACTTAATCATTTGAAGGCATTATTTTCTTTTAAATATAAACCAGTGTACTACCACTGATAGTGTAACAAACCAAATATTCAGAGAGTAGTATGGATAGCAGGATAAATATTGTAGTGCTGAAATGGAGGTAAAAGCAACACAATTAATTTCTGATCTTACGAACTTAACTTATATTCAAAGGATGATGAGGGCCATTATTCATTTACAAGTTTTACATCTTTTTTTTTTACAGAAACAAACAATTCAGAACTATTTTGTTAAGTGCAAAAACATCAAAATTACCGAAACTTTGGAATTTCTTCTAGGTTTTTGTCCTCTTTAAGTCGATGAATCAGGTCAGATTGTTCATTATCAAATGGAGAGAGAATAAGGTACAGGACAACGTTCTTTAATGCCTATAAATACATAAACACACAAGTTAATTTTTTTTAATAATTAGGTTACTGTACTGGTGAAAGATTATTCAAAATAAAGTATGATCTTTACTCATTTCATTCTTCTACCAGAGAATGCTTCTTCATTACTCATATTTCTTCTAAAATATGTAATTATGTGAGAAGATGCTAAACTTTAAGAAAGTATCTAATAACACTAGGAAGTATAAAATAAAAACTTCATTTGTCAGTGCCACAATCAATTTAATACAATAACAGAGCTTTATAGTTTATTTACAAGGTTGAAAAAAAATATACCATTTACAAAAAAAAGAAGAAATACTTCATTAATATTTTAATTTCTGCCTTTAGCATTGAGTTATCACTACTAACTATAATGTCAATCTCTAGAGTACAGACAAATACAATCAAGAGAGCTTAAAACTGTGAACAAGTGTTTCATCTTTAATTCATTGTTTGTGGATGCTGGCAGTGTTGCACAATATATATCACATACAGGTGCTAAACCTTACCTCATGTTTCTTAATAGTGAAAGTACTATACAGATCTTTGTGCATTCTCATAGACGGAGTTTACCTTTACTTATGTTTCTTGAAAGATTTTACGTAAATGCAGGAATTCTATACTAACTACATATAAATATAGCCTAACCTCATGTTTCTTTGTATGATCTTACTAGTGTTTCCCAAACATTTTACCCCAAAGTACACCTGGAACTACTTAAAAAAACTATTACATATGTCACACCACTAACTGTGGGTCTCGTAGCAAAGTGAGAATACAGTCATATATATATAT
>NW_013665803.1:744466-752971 GCF_000517525.1 Limulus polyphemus | reverse complement strand
CATATATATATATATATATATATATGTAAAGAAAAACAGACAGTTGTAAATAAAATGGCCGAAATTGTTATTCTACAGTATTTTATTGCAGTGGTTTATTTTTTAAAATGACTAGAGAAATGTGGAAGTTTTTGACAATGGTACATCCTTTTGAAACGCATGTCCTACATATTAGAAGTATTTGGCAGAGATTTATATTCTCTACAGATGAAGATCAATTTTCCCTGAAATCTTTTGGTAGGATCTTAATGAATGGTCAGCATATTGGAGAAATTTAATGTGTTTAAACACAAATTTCAACTTAATCTGATGTTTCTTGGTAGAATCTTGTCTGCTGGAAGTGTTGTTGCATACAGAAGTTGAGTATGTTACAGTACAACAATTTTCAAGCCTCACCATGTCATACAGTCTCTTTTGCCACATCCAGTCATGCTTTATTTGATGATTGTGCATCTTGACAAGATCACTGCAGTGTATTTTTCATTGAAGAAGGCTCAGTCATATGACTGTCAAATACAAAGCTTACCACCTCTCCCTAAAAGATTTCCACGAGCCATCTTGTGATCAAGGACAAAAGTTTTCCAGCGCCTGTTTCAAAAGTCCACTTACACAGAATTCCATAGGCGATGTATCCACCAGCTTGACCTAACTGATCAAACAATGCATTCTAATAATTATAAGTATGAAAATTATATTTAATTAGTTATATTCATTATGTTGATTTTTACTTTTGATCTAAGTAAGTAGTTTGTTTTGATTGGAAGTTAATATTAATTCATATAGAATAGCATGAACGTTCTCCAGCTCTTTAAGGCACGTGATGGTTGAAAGAATATGTCATAGAAGCAACGTCACTTTTCCAGCTGGAGATATTTCTTGATTTGGTTGAGCACTGTTGCCCGAGATATGTGGACAGTTTTTGCCACATACCCACATTAGCAAATTCTTGCCTGTTACAAAATGCAGTACTCTTTACCACAGCCAGCATACAATTTGTTGCAGATTTCTTTCTGGATGGCCCGAGTGTTCTAAATGGATCGACATTCTTTTGTTTTCCAATGCAGTTAAGTACAAAGGGATATCTCCATCTTGGAAATTATAAATCCCTTATCTGAACAAATCTTTATAATACTAGTTTAAGAATATTTTGTACCAGAAAGGGCTGTTACATACAAAACCTAAGAAATGTCAAAATATAGATGAGATAAATGTCATTACACCATGACTATATTAACTGTGGTTCAAGTGACTAGCCAATTTGTATATTGAAAATTATCTTCATATAACACACTAAACCCTCTATATTTTACTAATGTCAAAAGATGGAGACATTAACTCAAGTATCTTGGTAAGTAAAGTCTTTCTGGATGCTGGAAGTGCTATAAAACAAATTTGCATTGTCTACAGATGGTGCTTAACCTTGGTTCTAGGTAATTTCACTCCCCCCTTGTAAAAAAAAAAAAATTATGAACATTAAAAGTGACATATATTAAAGATTATTAAAAGTGATGCAGGTTATGAGCTATTGCTCATAAAAAAGTCAATCTTGTTATTTGGATTATATCTAGCAAGAAAAATTTACAGCCATTTCTTCATATCTTTACACTTCCTTTCATAGTAATAGTAACAAATTTAATTTTGACATGAGGAGTGAAATTACTGGGAATCAGTTTACCAGTCATCCTTAACCTTACCCAATGCTTTTTGTCAGTACTTTACTGGAAGTATTGTAAAGAACTTTATATAGTTTCTAGATGAAATTCAACCTTACCTCATGTTTTTTGGTAGGATCTTCTTGAATGCTGGAAGTGTTGTACAGAGCTTTATAGTGTTTACAGATGGCAAGATAAGATCCTTCATGTTGGTCTACTTCGATCATTAGTTTATAAAATTTCAGCTTTAAGTCCTACAAAAAGAAAGTATTCCAGTAAAGAAGAAAGGCAAAGAAAACACATGTAACTTATAAAATCACAAAGAAACCAAGACTTGAAAAACCATACAAAAGAAACCAGATGTTTCAGAGATGTATGCAATTACATTTTAAAATATAAATATTTCTAGATATTCAAACTTGAAATATTTCATAGAAATACTACAGAGAAAATATAAAGATTTTGAATCTTTATAAGATGTGATTTTGTGTTTGCAAGATAAAAACATGCTTACTTCTTAAGCTTTTTTTCTGGATACCACATTTGTTTTACTCTTAACCTCTGTGACCTCTTTATTTAATTTCCATTTTAACTGTGGTGATTTCAAAGTTCTAAAGCATGTGAATGACTGTTGTATAGTATAATTTTTAAAGGTAATTACCCTAGAATATCAAACATTTACATGAAAACTAATTTAATATATAAAGCTATCATTGTGCTTTTACACTTAAATATAAAATTTATTTGCAACAAACATACAAAGCATGAGCACAGTCACAATTTATGATGCATACTACAGAATTGCTAAGACAAACAAATCTGTTATGTTAACACAAGTACAAGTTTAGAACTTAAAACAAGAGTGGTATTTATTTTCAACCTAAATATCACCTTACATGACATGTGAACTAAATGACTAGTTCAAAACCCCAAAATTTCAGAAACAGCCATATCTAATTTAGCAATGCTGACCAGAAGGAGAACAACCAGTCAGCACTACCTACAACTCAGTTGGCTACTCTTAACTGGACAGTGATTATGAATGTCACAGTTATAATGCCCCCAAAGCTGAAAGCACTAAACATATCACAGGCTAAACTTCAGACTTTTCAGTCCACAGCCCAGCAAGCTAACTGCTAGGCCAGGTCTGATGCTACTTGAAATATTTTAAAATCTAATGATTAGTTAGTTGACACAACACTAGTAGAAGAACCTGGTTCATCTGTCTTCTCAAGCCATTAGAATAGTTAACTATATTTTTTACCAAGACAAAAATCTGAGGAAAACTATTAACTGGAATGTGTAACAAGCTTCAAACAATATATCTTTTATTAGAAAGTTTATATTAATTGTTCCTTTTTTGGGGGATATTCACAAACTACCAAATCAAAAAGTAGCAGTCTGTCATTAAACTGCAAACATTGTGTTTGATCTGTATGTAAAATAATCTAGATGCAATAAAACACACACTGAATTGTAAATAACATGCAAAAAAAAAAACAAAAAAAACAAAACACTAGCTAAAGAACAGTTTCTTCGATTCAGTACTGCAGAAAATCACATAAACAGTAGCTTACAATAACAGATTATATATATTTTAAGATTTGCTATTTTCATCAAAAACTTCCTTTATTTGGTTAAACGCTTATAATAAAACAAATTGATATACAATATAGATGATTCCTGTGAATATTAAAAGTACAGGCAAGTTGAACGTTAACTAAAAATTTTGTCAACCATTGTAAATTTTTTTTCTATACAAATACACAAGTCCAACACAACTCAAGGGAAACAACAAACTTATTTTTTACAATAAATTATTATGTTTTTAATGTAATTTTTCTAAATACTGTGTTGTATGTCAGGAACTTACTTTTGTAAGTAAATGTAAATATATATAGGTATGTTGGACTAAGGATTCTTCTACAGTAGGTGTCTGTGACTTGTTGGTGATAAATTTGACAATAAATGAACGGCACGCAGTTCACTTGTTTTTAAAAAAAGATAAACATGTGCACAAAATTCTTTACACTATGGAAACCACAGTTGTATCTTAAACACTATACAGTTCTCTTCTTCTTGTCAAAAGTCTATTTACGCCAATTCATTTGCTGTAGACTTCAGTTGACAAGCCAAACTATTTTTCTCTATTTTTATCCCAATAGAATCCATGTATAATTCACATACATTGTTGGTTAGTTACAGCAGTTGTGTCTTGAACTTCCAATAATCATTTGCCATTTGTCAGAGTCCACACAGGCAGATTCAATTTGTATAGAACACCCTTTGACAATACAAATTATTTTCCTTATCTCTTTCAAAACTGTTAATTTCACAGTATCATATC
Organism: Limulus polyphemus; assembly: GCF_000517525.1. Taxonomy (NCBI): domain Eukaryota; kingdom Metazoa; phylum Arthropoda; class Merostomata; order Xiphosura; family Limulidae; genus Limulus; species Limulus polyphemus. The sequence continues at coordinate 748,972 of NW_013665803.1, read as the reverse complement.
AATCGTTAGGCCATTCACTCCCACAATGGTTAACCTTGCACTTTTTTTAAACTTTTTTCTGACAGAACTTCTCTTTCTTGTGACTTTACTTTTAACCTGTTTTTGTTCATCTGGTCGCAGCTATTTATAAGTCTATCACTTAGGCCTTCTAGAAATCTCCACAGTCTCAACATCAATGGATTGCACACAAAGTTTGATAGCCTCAACAGCAACAAATTACAAACACAAAATAAATAAATTAATAATACTACCTACACTAAAGTCTTTTATATCTACATGATACTATGATGATATATTTAAATGCACTGGAAACTAACAACATTGTTAAAAATAAAACCTCACTCATTAGCAAAATAAGAAAACACCATCTAATGCAAGACCTGTTTATACAGAACAAGGATTTATAAAATGGGATTTTTTGACACACTTCAAATTGCTTTATTTATACCTTTTGTGTTCACCATAAAAACACATTCCAAACAAAAATAACAGGCAAATCACTTTCAATCTTGTCCATAATTCACTTATTAAAATGTCACAGTGCACATTAACATTTATTCCACCTTCATTCATTGCCTGTTTCATCAGAAGTGTCAACTATGATTGTCACAGCATCCTAATCACATTCAGACACAGAAGTTGGCCTTATGAGTCTGTTACTTGTATCATTTGAGTTCCAGGAAATTATTGACACTAAATGTAGAGCACCCCCACTACTCTTGCACCTATGAATGATTTAGTCATAATATTGGAATATGTGATAAGTCACTAAGGCATTATTATTCCTCCCAGTAACAAGCTATGGACCAAACATCATTAGTAGGTACAATCATCAATGGCTTGACAAATTGTCACTGCTTATGCAAGCTGTAACTTCAACTCTGAAATGTATACTTGGCACTTTTTCTTCACATACAACATATGTACTATCTAGAATTAGAATGGCAACATTGATGTTCCCTTCTTTTAAAAGGTCCTGTGCAAGAAGATGGGTACCGCTATACGTTAATTTTCGGCAGCTGGTATGTCCACATTTAAGATGATAAAGAACAAAACTGCTCATCAAAGCAGAACATGTAGATCATACTGCTCTATTTACATCAAATGCACCTTCCATACCCAGAATTACAGACAGAATTCTGAGGATAACCCAGTATGGAGTTTAATGAGGAATAGCTCCATACATTTACAAAATAGAACTTACGTAAGTACTCCTCAAAGATGGAATCCAGGATACAGTTAATCAAATGGAGACTTAGTCATTCAAGTCAGATTAAAGTATTCACCATTAGTTAGCTTATCTCCTTAGTTCATCATTACACAGTCCTCTTTAGGTCCACACTTCACATGGTACAGGTTACATTCGTATTGATTTGTGAAGATTGAGTTACATTTCAAACAGTACTTTACATTTGAGCTTTAAAAACCACTTCGTAAGCAATATGGCAAAATGCTGTTAGTTCCACACCTATAAGTGTCTCAAATTATTGGATCACATAATTTCTAATGTGTAATTATGCAACTGGCTCTGATGAGCAAGCTTCAATTTTGCTGGATGACATAAAGTGGACATAAAATTAGAGCTGCAGGATTAACCCTATATAATAGAATACCTATTACCTTGTTGAGGGCATTCAATGTAGTGAGCTCAAACATGGATTAAAATACCAAAAGGTAACAGAAGACAGAGATTGATATGTCTATAAATCCACCCTATAAAAATGCTCGTATGGAAGAAAAGTTGAAAAAATGTGCAAACCATGCTGTCAAATGTTATACAAAGTTGGTAATTGACCTGACAAATGAAAATGCCAAAAACTCTTGTTAACTTACAAAAAATTTAATCCTCAAAATGAAAAAAAAAAGTGTTAGAGCAACAATCATGTGGAATAAAAAATTAGGGGTTGAGCAAAAGAACAACTATTAAATGGACCATTACATGTTTTTGGTGACCACAGGAAGTATGGTATAGCACATTACCAATGAACTGATGAAAAAAACATGGATGTCAAACTACCAGACATTATTGATTAAAACAATGGATGCTGTTAGCTATTTGGTAAGGACTGCCAATCAATTTCTAACTGATGCAACAACAAACATATATTATAAATTTATTGGAGGGAAGAACTTCAAAAGATCTCAAGGTGGGTCATATAATTGATGCTACTATGGTGCATGTCTATCTTACCATCTTGTAGTTTCATGGCACTTATGAGTTTTGAAAAGATCAACTCTTAAAAGCCCTATTATTGTAAAGAAATACATTTCTAAGCTGGAAAAGAAAAGAGCTGCAGGGATAAAAAACTTAATGAAGGCCATTACAAAACAGAAATGTGCCAAGTCTAGAAAGAAACAATTCCAACCTCTTGGAGATTCTAAGTGTGGTCAACAAGCTCAACAGCCAGATATGTATTATGAAATACTGAACAGCAGGAAAGAACCAATTATTATTAAAGAACTACAGTTTGCAAAATATCACACACTGAGAAAAGAACAAGAAAACAGGCTGAAGGTTTTGAGTAGAAAGAAGAACGTTTTAAACGTCTTCCTGCATCTAATTTCGGAGCATTATGCAAGATGTGATAAACCACACCATGTACTGCAACTGTGAATAGGCTTTTATATGGAAATAATCTCTCTTCAGAAGCTACAGAATATGGCCAACATTATAAATCTAAAGCCAAACAGCAATATATTGAAAACATATGAAATAGCATTACTTCATGTGGGGTAGTTGTAGATAAAGATTTTGGAAGCATCCCCAGATGGACATATATATGAAAAGAAGGAATGATCCAAATCAAATGCCAGAAAAAAGCTGGAAAGTTAACTCCACTTGAAGAAATAACAGATGGACAGCTAAATTAAAAACAATAACAACACAATGTTTATTACCAAGTTGAAGGGCAACTAAATATCCTAAATTGACACTACTGCGACTTTTGTAATATGGACTCTAAAGGGTATGATTACTGAAAAGATCCAAAAGGATGATGATTTCTAGGATAAAAATGTTTCAGAAACTTGAAAAATTTTATAAGAACTGTCTCTTGCCAGAAATGATTGATCAAAAGACTACCTAGAAACCATAAAACTACACACTGTAACTATAAATGTACTAAGTGTATCTTACATGAAATTTGGCAAGCTTTTATTTTTTAGTAAATACTACAACTCAATCATAAATAAACAATCAGATTTTTTACTAAAGTATTTCTACTAAGCTAGTTTTTATGTTAAGAATAAAAATACTTTATTTTACAGTTTTCATATTTCATTTGCATAACTTCTAGAAACTCCTAAATGAATATCAAAAGTTTTTTTTGTTGTATGAAACTATCTTCGATTTACTGTACCTAAATACTAACTATGACAAAATCACCAATGTACAGTGAAAAGTTGAAAAATATGAAAACAAAATTAAAAATACTTTGTTCTAGTGATTTGAGATTGTAAGACAATTACAATTATTTATTGTAACAGCTACAGCTTCTAGCTTTTCCACAACTGTTTTTTTTAGCTTTATTACTTTCAGTATGCTTTAGACCAGTGCTTCTCAACCTTTTCCAATATCATTCACCACTATACATTTTTCACTCACCCCAGTTTGAAAAAATACAAAAAAAATACTAAATTAAAATTCTTTATTATGCCTTAAATATACTTCAAACTAAAACTAGAATAAATAATAAAAACTAATGAATTTTTTTTGCTCTTGAATTTGTTGTATAATTGATAATACTCATTCACTCCATCATTCTCATTTACCTTGACTCTGACCTCATTAACCCCCCTGTGTGAACTATTCACCCAATTGATAAGCACTTCTTTCGACTGACAAAAGCAATATATTACAGCATGAGAGCTTAGAGTAAATAAATGATCAAGTTACAATCACACTATGCTACGTGCATATGCTTTCCTTGAGCTCAGATTTCAAGTTATCATGAGAATTAAAAAATGTTTTTCATCAGTTTTATTTAACCTAACAAGTTTGTGATAGTTACATTTTAGTTACTTCTGTTAAAAATTTTATAGTAACAAGTAAAAACTATACATACAAACTCATCACTTACTTTGAGCAATGAACTTTGTACTTGGTTTAGTAAGCATACTTTCTTCTCATTATGTTCAAAAAATAATTCATGTAGTTTTCAAATATGCATTATAGAACACAAAAAATACATCAACATTAGAACAGGATGTTCCAAAACTATTAGGTCATCAAGAAATTAATGTCATGTTTTGGAACACTTTCATTAACCATCCCTCTAAAAACATAAATCATGTATAATAGTTAAACGAACCACCTAAACATTACGTTAGTGCAGCCTATATTATGTGTAAAGTTTAGTATACTCTAATCCCTTATAGAGATGGCATACGATGAGACACACACATTCGGCATGTAATGCTGTTTGAATACAAAAAAGGAAAATGCCTCTGTAGCCACAAAGGATATCAAAGAAGTTTATGGAAATGTTTTGAACATTCGTAAGTGTC
>NW_013665803.1:730607-743466 GCF_000517525.1 Limulus polyphemus | reverse complement strand
GGTCCCAGGGACCAAGCATGTGATGAAAGAGTTTAAATTATTATTGTTTAAAATAATATCTAAACCAAAATAAGTTATTTCAAATTACCTGTGATTTCTGAAAGGTTTGCAATAGAATTAATACATTGGCTACTATAACTGACAGTTTCCACAGAATTTACATTTTCAACTTTATTTGCTTGATATTTTCATTTAAGAAGTCATTTTAAAAAACTTTTGCTTGATATTTTCATAACACAAGTTATTTTAAGTATGTTAAAATCATTCAATATATTAACTAAACAAATACCACTACAACCTTGAGTGGACAGCAACTGCAATTATGCAAAAAATTTTACATTTGCCTACCTGTAATTCTTGAATTATTGTTGCAGCTTCTTCTGTATTACCCTCATCTTCTTTCATTTTTGCTAGTTTGTGAGTAAGTCGAGCTCTCTCAACTTCTACATAAATCTATTGAGAACAAACATATAAATAATTTCTACCATAAAGAACTAGAATAACGCTTATATATGTTATAATGGTGATTATGTATGTATACATATATACAAATCCTGCAATAGAATTAATTCACTGATATAAATAGAATAGGCTTTTAACAGTTATTAAAATTAATTATATTTTTTCATTACAATGCATTAAAGCCAGATAACTAAGAAAGATAAATAAAAGTATGTGCCATTTCATATTCTTAAATGTCTCAGTCATCTATGCACAAATGTAAACAGATGTTAGAAAAATAGTCTAATATAAGGGAAAAAAAACAAAACAGAAAACTAATATCCCTTTAAAAAAGGGGGGTGTCTGTATGAAATGTCTCATATTTTCAGGATTTCCTTTCTTTTTTTGGAATTTGAGGAAAATATTTTTGATTTATTCAAGATAAAAAAGTTGTCAGAAAATCTAAGCATTTAGAATTTTTTTATATGAACGGATTATATTAGGAACAACAAACTGGGTTTAGATTACTTATTAAGAATAAATTTGAAAAGCAATAGGCATTTTAATGCACTTACTGATGTAAGTGTACCTAACTATATGTCATGTAACTCAAAAATACTTTTACCTGAAATTTAGTGGAAAATTTTTTAAATCTAATAAAATTTTAACCAGACTTTGATCTTCACAAAGAACACACTAGCTCAGTAAAATTGTTTATGTTAAAAGGGAATAATTACTTCTAAGTATACTGTTACCTTCAGGTGCATCAAAAGGAGTATGGGAGAGCACATACCTTGCCTGCAGTGACTGTACGTAGTGTGTCAATCAGCAGAAGCTGAGTTTCTTTATCAGGCATTTGGTCGACATATGAACAACATTCTTGGATCATTTTGGTTACCGACTGTTTGATCTGACTGCGTCTTTTTGTCAATAATACAATATTCTCATTAAGAGCTTTATAGTCTTTGGCTTCAAAGCACAGACGAACAATTGCTACAAGTACTTTACTTGTAGAGTGTGTGTCAGCTCCCTGATGGTAAATGAGACATGTTAAAAAAGATACATACAAAGCTATGACCGTTTGAAATTGTTTTAATTGTATGAAAGAACTTTTTAAGCTTGGTTGAATTCTACATAAAATAATATACACACATTAGAGTTTACTGATGAGTTTGATGCAGAGATGCCCACTTCCAGATACTTTTATATACATTTTTTAAAAAATATTATGATAACATATTCTTGCTTTGAATTCATACAATACAATGTTTTTATTATTTAAGTATGCCATGCTTATTTATGTTTAAAACTATTTTTTTTATGTACAAATTCATATTATATATTCAAAATGTCCTTAAGTTCTTTTAATAATTGGTAGGCCTAGCCTGCCTCATTTTACTTTTGGAGCAAAATTTTTCTGATGACGGTAAATAATTTTTGATTTGGAATTTCTCCTTTGTGTTTTATATTTTTAATGCTACTGAAGGGTATCTACAAAAGAAACTCTTTCCATCAAACTACAGAATGCTTTATTTATTCATTAAAGAAAATAACAGAAGAACATAGTAATGTTGATTTGTAAAACTAACATTGAATTTATGTGGAAAATGTTTGTAAAACAATTCTAGGTCAAGAAAATTAAGTACAAATAACAAGGAACTTACTGTTCTTGTTTGTTTTTCTAGTGTCAGTAGAATGTCCAAAGCTTCTGAAAGTTTTCCTTCCTTAAAAACAGAATTTCCGAGAACATTAATGATCATTATTAAATAAACAGCATAACTGTTCACTAATAAAAAACAGGGCAATATGAAAATGCTAACAAGTCTTTTCAAGGGATTTCCTACCAATAGTTTTTTTTATAAATTAGATTAAAAAAAAGATTCTGATAAAAAACAATAGTTATACAAAATATTTCCTTGTATGTTTTCAGCACCCGAAATTATCAGATTATAAGTGTTTTTCATTAAATTAGGTATGAATGGGTGATGAACAGTGACATAGCTACTCATAGTATATAAATTCTTATAACATTTACTGCCCATGTGTTTCCACTCTGATTTCTTATAGCAACATCATGGAAATAATTTTTTTCTACAGCCTTTATATAACCACAGCAAAAAATTATTATCAGAAAACTAACCTTGGCTAATTTTTCACTCTGAGGAACTTTATTTTCAATGGTGGCTGAATAATCAACCTCCATCTTCAAAATACGGCCACTATCTGTGAATGCTTCAGTTGTCATAGTGAGGCTTTTTGATAATGAGTTTTTCAAATCCTGATAAAGCAAAGATATACAAAGTTGTTCAATACTGTTACAAAAAATATTAAAAATATCCATGGGAGTAAAGACGATATCACTAACCAACATTATACATATAATAATTAGTTCTCAAACATATCTTTGTTGGTTTGTTCATTTGAAAGTGTGAAACAAATTTCACAAACAAACCAAACCCAAATTATTACATCCATTACAAATCTCACACCAGAACTTTATCTAAACACCATAGCACCTAAAATATTTTTTTCTAAAATTAATTAACTATTTTTACAAAACATTTTGTATTATAATCACTTTTAATTTTTTCACTAAATAATAAATTTTACAAACACAAATTTTCATCTCTGATGTATGCTTCAACATGCTAAGCCAATCACTAGTGCTGTAGAATGGAATTTTTACAGCTTGTCACAATATTATATATGACATATCTATTTAGCATAAAAAATTGTGCTTAATGAGGCTGGTAATGTTTCTTGTGGTTAAGTTTCATTGGTCATTCATGCTAACATGAAGTGTAAAGGTGAAAATATTATATTACAGAGACTGGAAACAAGCATTTGATTGTTATCCTATAATGTAGAATTTAAGACATCAAATTTTGCTCTGTTCATCAGATATTTCTAGCCTAAACTTAGTGGCAGTACCATAGGTTTAATTATCAAAAAGGGCCTCAAAACAAACAGGCCAAAAAAGAACTTCATTATACACCAAAAATTCAAGTTTTTATATATTCTCTTGGTGGATACTATGGCATTGAGATGCCTATGCATGGGATTCCTGGCTTTGGGGAGATTCATAGCAGGGGCATAGCTAGGCATAAATTTCAGTGGTGGGAGTCTGATTAACCTCTTCAAGAAATGTTTTGAATTTTAAACCTGAAATGGTGCACTTTGATGACTTTTTTTTTTTTGCATATATAATATATAAAAAATTAACTACACATTCAAAATAAAGTTTTGGAAAAACTTATATTTTGATTTCTGCCATTTTATCTAAATTCTGTGGGGGTAAAAATAATAACTGTTAATAACTCAAATAATTATACTGCAAAAATTATTTTTTTTCTCTTTGATTCAGGATACAATGGCATAACTAAATCTGTCATACAAAAGCACTTATAACTCTTACACTTATGACTGTATATCAAAAAGTTAATATCTAGAATTTTCAATATTAGATATGCCACATTCGTACACAAACCATAGTGCATGGAAAACATTTTAAACAATCATTTACTCCTTCACCACTTTTTTGAATACTTAGCAATTACCTTCCATGTTTACTATAACAAATTTGTTAAAAACAAAAGAGAATTGTTGTCATAATAGAGCTGTTTCATCCACTAAAAAAAAAAAAAATCATTGATATTATCATTTAACTCCCTTAAATACCTAACGAGAATAATCTTTTCAATTCATTTCGGTATTTAGACGAAAAAATTTCAATCGTAAAATAAATCATTTGCATCCATTTGAAAAATCTAATTCATAGTAATTGTATTTTAGTTTTACCTAAAACTTATGATAAATCTCCGTAAGTCCCATACTCACTGATCTATGACGGTAAAGACCGTTTCTAAACAAGCTTGGTTTTAGAGAACAGTATTCAGAAAAGTCGACATTCCGCTTGTGTTAACTTTAAAGTTCAATTTGTGGTACAGGACTGTATCATGTATGGTATATTAATTTAGTTAGGCCTAACGTTTACTTGAGTAAAACTTAAAAAAGTTCAATTATACGAATATATGCTGAGAGATAAAAGCCAATAAATAGTATTTCGACTCTCAGCCTTCTAATCTTCATTACTTTAAAAACAGCGTTTTCATTATAAAAGAAAATTAAAATGTTAACAAAAGAAATTGTACTTAACACACTTCCAAGGTATTCCAACCGACTTCCCCAAACTCGTTTCTACAGCGAAATTCTAAAGGTGCAAGTCAGTCAGAGGGAGCTCCCATCGCTTGGTTAAATACAGAAATGATTAATTCAAATTTTCAATGGATTTTTTTATGCTAAAATCCGTACCATGTGACAGATCTTAACAACTGGAAATTCTCAATAATGTTTAATTCAATTAAGAAATTGCTAATAAAAATTGAAATCAAAATAAACTACTGGTATATTGATAATATTCTAAGTGCTTCTACAATCCAACGAGTGATCTGATTTATTGCAATGCAACTAATACGAGACATACTTATTTCATAACAAAATAAATTTAATTGTTCATATTAAATAATTAACTCTAAGACTATCTGGTGGTTAGATATTGTTTGTTTCTTTATTTTAGAGCAAAGCCACTTTTGACTATCTGTTTTGTCCACCGTGGGGAATCGAACCCCGGGGTTTTAGCGTTGTAAGTCCATAAACTTACCGCTGTTCCATCGAGAGGCCCGGCATGGCTAGGTGGTTAGAGAGCTCGACTCGCAATCTGCAGGTCGCGAGTTCGAATCCCCGTTCCACCAAACATGCTCGCCCTTTCAGCCGTGGGGGCGTTATAACGTGACGGTCAATCGCACTATTCGTTGGTAAAAGTGTAGCCCAAGAGTTGGCGGTGGGTGGTGATGACTAGCTGCCTTCCCTCTAGTCTTACACTGTTAAATTAGGGACAGCTAGCGCAGATAGCCCTCGTGTAGCTTTGAGCGAAATTCAAAACAAACAAACAAACAAACAGTTCCATCGTGAGACAGTGGTTAGGGAGCTCGACTCTCAATCTGTGAATCACGGGTTCGACTCCCATCAACAAATATACCTACTCTATCAGCCGTTGGGTCATTGTAATGTTATGATCAACCCCACTATTCGATGCTAAAGGAGTAGCCCAAGGGTTAACGGAGGGTGATGTTAAGTAGCTACCTTCCTTATAGTTTATCATTTCTAAATTAAGAACGTAAAGCGCAGATAGTGTTGAAGTAGCTTTGCGCGAAATTCAACAAACAAACAAATTCCTCTTGATCATATCAACATCTTTTAACTGCTAAAACCTCCATTTCTTGAATTGTTTCATTACAATTTAACTTTGCGATTTTTTCTTAATTATTTTGCTATTTAGTTCATTCAACGTGAATGACAACTTATGAGATATATGGGCTAAACGGATAGGTTAGACACCTCTAAGGTTAAAATATAGCTGTCTCAAATTAAGAGTGCTAGCCAGAGGGAGAACAACCCGTCAAAAGCCTATGCCATCAATTCGTCTACTATTAATGAAGTAATGGGATTGGCTGTAACTTTATAACGCTCTCACGGCTAAATGAGCTTGAATGTTGGATTTTGAGAAATACAGCCCAACATGCTAACTATTTGGCCATGCCTGGCCTTAGTGATGTAACAGTAACTAAGTTGTATTTTAAGATTCAAAAGTCACTGTTAAGATACCTATAATTATACTTTTTCTGACGCTTTTATAATTCTGTTCAATTACATTTAAATAATATGTTAAGTTGTTAACTAAATGAATGGACTACACAAATTTTTCTACTGACTTAAGTCGGGGAATCTAAACATTAGTTGCAAGTCAATATTCGATAATGTCTATCGCACAGTTAAATTAATTTATTATTAGACTATTCTTTTTTCTCCCAAAGGTCACTAATGGACAAATAAGAAAACTTTAGTCATGTAGCCTTAGAATTATTTTAGTTATCACATGCATGAAATGCTAAACTAAAGGGTATACAGCAGGATTTAGCCATCTGTCCACCATTCTTTTGGACTGCTAGAAAAGGCGGAGGACGAAACGTGCACAACTGTGAAATTAATTTCCGTACAACACAAAAAACGGAAAATATATTTTTTATTTATCATATAATAAAGTATTCGACGCCTTCTGTTGTTTTCTCGTGTATTGTTTATAGTTATCAATGTCAATCAGCACTTTAACTTTAGACATTTCAGCTGCATGGTATCAAACGATATTCCAGTGATGACTGAGCTAAATATTGACTTAAAAGTCGAACTGAAATCCAACTTAATCCTATTTTTCTCCAATATGTAAACTAAATAGTCACTGCAAATTTTGCTAACTTATATTTGTGCAGACTTTTCCCAAACCGTAAAGTTTTGTAATAAAAAATTCCCAGATGAAAAAATCCACACAAACAAATTAAACGTACAAAATGGCTTTTTATTTGAATTCTACATCCTTAACTTATGCTCTAATAATGGAGAATTAGGACACAGTTAACCCCTTTTGCAAGTAAGTTAACAGTATTGGTGTTTAACAAGCTTTCCTCTTAGAACTTTCTTAAAGAAATATTGGTATTCCAAAATTCACACATTTTATTTTTAACAAGGGAAAATCTATATAATTAATAATATTTTTATTAAAAATTCGTACCACGTGTAGGAAGTTTGGATGAGCTTAGTGTTCAGCCCAAAGCATTGTTCTTAACAGACATAGTAGAGTGGATTGGAACTTATCACAGAAGATGGACCTAAGATTTTGTTTTAGTAGTTTTCTCAGCTGACAGATCTGTTGATTGTGAATGCTTCCACAAGGAATCAGAAGTTCATCCATTGTGACCCACTCTTGTATATTCCAATCTGCTCTGCCTATTGGTAACAAGGCTTAAATATTTCGCTAAGTCCTAAATTAAAAGTCATTGCTTAAATTTTGTCGGCCCAATATTTTTTCAAAGAAATCAAAATGCAATACTTGAAAAGTTGTTTAGCATTTTGCTCATTATATAAAAAAGTATAAAACGCAATATTAGCATGTTAGCCAAAATTTCCTATAGCAATGCCAGCAAGATTATTTAAAATAATTACTAATCTTAGATTGCAGTTAAGTTTGAAATTCAGTTAATGTTGGTATTTTAGACAAAGTTGACTGAAAAATGAGTCACCATATCAAACTTTATTATTAGGCTGATGTCTGAGATAAGACGATAGTAGTCTCAATGGCTTGGGTCTAGGTTTTTAGTTTGGGAACTTTGTAGCTGCAATTACATCTTCTGTAGAGTGTATTGATGAGTCCTTATCCAGATTTGATAGTCAGAATTTATTGTGAATTTCAAATTATTGCAACCAGACTCACTGTCTCTTGAAAATCTGGAAGTTGGACCTTTGACATTTGGAATTTTATTGCAATCGACACGTGGACGAAGCAAGTTAATGTTGCTCTGTGTTTTTGAGGTGTTCCTCGATACAAACGTGTATATTGATTTTTTAGTAATATCTTCAGACAAATCGTCGCTGATTTGTTGTTATATCTTGTTCGCTAGTGTAGGTATTTTCTCTGAGAACTTGAAGCATTCAGAGTGTCACGTTATAGCTGCAACAACATCTGCAGCTATGGTTGGCACCCTAGGCACCTGAAATCAAAAAAATAAACTGTTATTTTCTCTCAATACAGTTAGGCAAACTCAAGACGTTTCTATTACAAGTCAATCGATAACCAGTTCCTTTACCAACTGCATATGAGAAAGCATAAAATTGAATACACTTCTAACACTAAAAACATATCTTACCAGTACTATTACTACTACTACTAATAATAATAACAATCCACAGTACATCTGTATTACAAAACTTACCACGGTTGTTACAGAAAATAATAATGACTGACCTACCTAATAATCGAAAAATGCAATTCCATGAAAATGACACCTGTTAAAGCTTGAAACTGTCCTACAAAGCTTCACGTTGAATAAATTGATGTAAAAATGAATAGTTTTGGTAGTCAGGATTGCTCTGCCTGGTATTAATCTTATATAAGAAAGAAGGATTTGCGCAGCTACAAGGAGAGTTTTAGTTTTTTTCATGAGTTGAGGGAATGTATGAACTTGCCATCTCCTCATAGTTGGATTCGGATTTTTCTCTATTGTATTGAATTATATTTTGCGGGAACTGAACTTTAATCTGGTCATCAGTTTTAATAGTATCAAATGGAATAAAAAACACGTTCATGTTCTGTAGGATAAGATGCATTTTACTATATATGTATGAATGTGTGTATATATATATATATATATAAAGAGTCACAGACGAAACGACGAAAGTGTTAGTACCCTTAATTTGAAACAGTGTTGATCACCAATTCATCTAGTTTAATATATATTACTTATTAAACTATACTCATTTAGCAATGATATATCTTCAGAGTTTATTAAACACTCATTCATCTTAACGAGCATTAGTAAAGATTGCAAATGTGTTATTTCAGTTCAGACATGGGAGTGGGACTACCAATACTTATATCTGTAACTCTATACATCTATGGAGTGGCAAGCACAAGCATTGATCGTATTAACGCAGTTAAATCAAATGGAATCTTTACTAGTTCTCTCTTGGCTGAATCAGTGTTCAATAAACTCTGAAAATATATCATTGATAAATGAATCAGTGATTAACACGCACACGTATATATATATGAGATCAAAATGATGTTTACTGAAATGTATCATTGATAAATGAATCAGTGATTAATACGCACACACATATATATATGTGATCAAAATGATGTTTACTGAAATGCTCAATCAGAAACACTTCATTAGTAAACCTATTATTTCAATACGATAATGTGATTTATTTTCAAATGTATAAAGAAGGTACTATAACTTCAACATACTTCAGGCTCGATAATTTCAATATAAAAGATCTCATGACTTCAAACCGTAAAAGATCAGCTGACGTCATGTGCAATATGGTCCTTAATAAGTAAATAGATAAATAGCGTTCTTATTAGTTTTTCAGAACAATCACATACACATACACACAAGCACACAAATACTGTACAACAAAACCATGGCCATACTTACTTTGTGTACTTATAACAGTAGGATTTGTGGTACCGATGTTCTGCTGTATTTATGTCCTCTCCACGAATCTTCCTCTGTACAGCTTCGTCGTATTTGGATTCTGCAATCTTGAGAAGTTTGGCGGCTCCGTTACTGGTTTGACAGCAGTGTAGTTTAAAACGTTTCTTTTACCATTTCTATCATTTCTCCACTTCGACTTCGCATACATAACACATTTATTCGCGAAAAGGCTACTTTGATAAACTTTCACACCCCATTTCTCACCATTGGTTTTCTCGAGGGGCAAACCTCGGTTACAGTCTTGACCACTTGGTTTACGTATGTGAGCCCTTTCGATCACAGTTTTATTAGTAAATCTGTTATATCCCACATTAGCAGGTGGATCCCCAACTTCAGTTTCTAAGAGGCCACTCCTTAACAGTATTTGCTTCGACCCCACCAAACTCGACAGCTAATGAGTTTCCCGTTAGAGGCTTAACATCCTCATCTTTGCGGGAATATAAATTGCACATAAAAGGCTGCTGTAATGAATTGTCAACGACAGCTGCTATGCTGTTTACTATTTTGATGTGCAGGGTCGGACTGATGAAGTGGTATGTGATTGGTTCTTTTAACGTAATCACCTAAACGAGTAACCTGTTTGTACTGCTACGCATACAAACCAATCCCTCCGATTATAGTTTGTTTTTATTTTTAACATGAGTTCGTCGATGTTAAGTTTGATATTTCAACACACTAACAAAGAAACTAACGCTTTATCAGTTTTTTTAAAACGATATGATTTGTTTGTTTGTTTGTAATTAAACACAAAGCTTCCGAATGGGCTATCTGCACTCTGCCCACCACTGGTATCAAAATCCGATTTCTAGCACTGTAAGTCCACAGATATACCGCTGTGCCACTGAGGAGCAACACGATATGAGATCTTGGCAATGGCCTAATTGTTCTACTAGTGCATGATGTCAGTTATGATAAATATCTCGTGTATATCGATAGTGTTTTCTACATACGGTAGCTCTTAAACTTTCTGTAATCTACATATGATGGAACGTGCCTACATTTGTATGATTCTAAATGACTGTCGTCCAGTCTGTATGCAATGCATGCGTTTAATATTATGTTTCTTAGAGCTTACCATTCACTCTTTGTGTAGTTCGTGCTTGTCGTCCATTATGTGTGTGTAGTGATGCCTTCAACAGTATGTTTTTTAGAGCTTGCCGTTCACACTGTGTGTGTGTGTAGTGCATGCCTTTAGCAATTTATCTCTTAGAGCTTTTTCATGTGCATTTTCATTCATTCTTGACGTTTACTCTTTGTACATGTGTAAATCGAATACATGACATCTCTTAGAGCTTGTTGCCTCCTTAATAATGTCTTGGTGATTGTTTAGTTTTTCATGAGATGCTCAATTAAAGTCCAATATATACTTTTAAATAATAAAACAACATCTGCAGCAGTTGTTGTGAAACGTCAACCTAAAACATATCTAGTGAAATAAGCTTTCAGTAGGGTTAGTGCACGACTCCGACGTAAAAAAGGTCTTATGACATCAATCTACTCAGGATCTTTTGACGTTAAAATGCAACTCATCTGATGACCTCATCATAAAGCAAGTATTGTAAATTTAACATATTTCAGGCTCGATATCTTCAAAATAAAAGATCTCGTGAGTTTAAAACGTAAAAGATCAGCTGACATCATCATGCAGCAAATATCACAATACCAAAAATAATATATTATGAAAGAGATTCACTTTCTGTTTTACTTTAGTTTTTATTAGTGCTTGACAACCTGTTATTGAAAATGATAAATTATCAATATTTGATCATATTTTCAAGATAAAATGTCATTTGTTCTTTGTTTTCAACATCATAAACGTATCTTTCGATACTTCGAAGCTTACGATTGGTATAAACTATTGTAAATTCAGAACCTTTAATGGATAACAATAACGTAACACAAATCTCTTTCTTATAAATTTCAAAAATCGTTTAAGTTATATATTTTCGAATTTGGCTTTTATATCACTTCCAAAAGAGAATTAAGGCTGATACTTTCGAAAATGCCTTATCTTTCCTTTTTGTTCATGAGAATAAAGAAGAAAATTAAGAACAGTATTTATTTGTTCTTTCTACATGGTCTGCTGACTATCTTAACAGTAGGAGTAGTATAAGCCAACACCAGAATAACCGATCTTTTTCATTGAACACACACGTGCAATATATAAAGGTTTCCATCGAGGTCTGGACATTTCTATTTATGTCCAACACTACTTTTTCGGGTTTCTGACTTTTCAAACGTGAAATAAACTAAAAGAAAGAAAAGAGCAGATAGAGGTATAAGTTAAAAAGTCACTAGTTAAAATACAACCAATTGTTTTCAATGGTCATCCTGTGGTAGTGTAAAGCAAAGCGAAGTAAAATGTCACTTATTAGAAACAGATTTAGTTTTTTTTCGAAAGCTAGAGCAATTCTGAAAGGTTTGTACAAATAGAACAGGAGTATGGTTACTAGAAATTAATCTAATCATGTGCAAATATACAGGTGATCTTATGGTTTTTGAAAGTAAGAAATAAAAACAAAGTATGTACTTATTATGTGAATTAATTTTCTGACGTATTTCTAGAGAAAGTTAAATCTATAAATGTATAAATGAAATTGAGATTATATTGCTAAAATTTGGAGTTTGACCCCTGCGGTGGCAACAGAACAGACAATCAAATGTGCAAGTTTGCGCTTAACAACAAACAAACAAAAGTTATAAATGTATAAGTAAAGTTTGAGTTCATAAATGTATATGAACCCATCATAGGGATCGAGCCCCAAATCTTAAATGTACAAACTCTAAGCTTAACGCTGAGCCATAATCCATTTATTGAATTACTAAATGTCCGATATTTAATTAGGATAGTTTGTTTGTCTCGTTATTAAGCACAAAGCTACACAATGGGTTATCTGTGCTGTGCCCACCGCGAATATCGAAACCCGATGGTTAGCGACGTAAGCCTGTAACTTTATTGCTGAGCCACCGAGTTTATGCTAGAGGTGTATGTATTGTTTAATAAGATTTAAACTAGACGTGTTTATTGTTTAAAGCTTAAGCTAAAGATGTATACTAAGTAAAGTTTAAACTATAATTCTATATAGTTAAATGAAGTTTATATTAGTTAAGTAAACTGTAAGGTATAAATTAATATTTTTGTAGGAATGTTTAAACTAGAGGTGTATATTGCTTAAGCAAAGTGTAAGAAAAGGCGGAAACTATCGGTTTGTCGTTTTTTAAAAAACAAAGAATTAGAAAATTTACTTTGTGAAAGCCAAAATATTCACTTTGTAACTACCATCCAGCCAGATCATCGCAAAATAATA
>NW_013665803.1:726515-729699 GCF_000517525.1 Limulus polyphemus | reverse complement strand
ACCCTCAGATTGCGAGTCGAGTGCCTTAACCACCTGGCCATACCGGGCCTAAGCAAAGTGTAAGATAGGCGGAAACTATCGGTTTGTCGTTTTTTTAAAAAACAAAGAATTAGAAAATTTACTTTGTGAAAGCCAAAATATTCACTTTGTAACTACCATCCAGCCAGATCATCGCAAAATAATAACCAATTTGATGTATTTTTTTCCTTAAAAAGCAACAACAACAACAACAACAACAAAAAAAAAACAAGCTAGAATTCAAATAGAATTCTCTGTCTACGATCAAATTATGCATCATTTACAAGCAAACCCTGTATATATTTTTAACATAAAACTTTCCTGTTATCATTACATCTAGATTTGTTTTTCTTATGTTGTATAGCGTTTAACATCTTGTGTTTTAATAACGGAGGTGGTTAGGACGCTTGACTAGCAATCTGTGGATCGTGAGTTCGAATCCCCGTCTCACCAAACATGCTCGCCCTTTCAACGGTGGTGCGTTATAATGTGACGGTCAATCTCACTATTCGTTGATAAAAGAGTAGCCTAAGATTTGTCAAATGAGGGACATCTAACGCAGATTGCTCTCGTGTAACTTTGCGCGAAATTCAAACCTTCTCTTATAACTGTTTGCTAGGTTTTACCTAAGTAGAGTCACAAAACGAAACATACAGATGTTAAGTATTTTTAACTCATGATATCGATTCAATCTTTTAACCGTAAATTTATTTACCATTTGCTATTTTCCTTAAAAATAAAACATTTTCAGGTGTCTTCAAAATACATTGTGTATGGATATCAAATCCTCGAAAGATATCCTCTAATCCAGCATTTCTCAAACGTTTCGGAATACTAAAATGCAAGTAGAACGAAAAACTATTACGATGCACATACGAATATCCTATCAGTTTTCGTTAGTCTTCGTGAAATCTCTTGCACCGACGCCGGTCCTCGGATCTCTGGCTGAAAAACACTGATCTCGTGTCAATTTCATTGATTTACTGTCGATTGGAGATGTAATTGTAGAGAGACAGCAACGACTTTACTGTCTGTTGTGTTTGAGCTTGTTACGTCCCTGATGAAGGTGTAAAGTGAAACGTAAGGTAATAATAACAAACGTTCACTGGTGTTATAAGGTCATTGGAATGTAAAACATACCGGATATGGATATTACGAATAAATATCTCAATTTCTGTGATTACGAGTTCGCATTCAAGTATTTGGAATTTTCAATCTATGTGACACTTTTTGCGACATACGAACTAGAAGCCCTAAGTTGCATTCATAGCCGTCCTTAACTTAGAACTACTGAACAAAAGGAGAGCAACCAATCAGCAGCACCCCCAGCCTGTCTTAACCGAAGAACGTAATTGACTGTAACTTTTATAGCGTGTTCATAACTAAAAAGAGGGGAACGTGTTCACTGGGCTCGAATCTTGGACTTTCCGTTTCTCAGTTATTACTATGCTACTCACATACAAGAAATATATATGTTTTTAAAACTTTTTTCCAGTACTTGACATTTGACCTAATATACTTATTTATGTCCAGGTTGGCTTAAGCTAAAACTGACGATGTTTAATCATAAACTTAACATACCTCGTGCGATATTTAACCTTTGACTTATTATATTTTCTTTATAACCCACAAAGCACATATTAAGTTTTGATATACTTTTGACGAGTCTTTAGTTCAAACGCTTTTCAACGAGATGCCGTTATTTTTTAGAAGCTAGGTGGAGACAACCATTTAAAAGCATTTGACCTTATGTATTTCACCTTTGAATTAATA
The DNA here is from genome assembly GCF_000517525.1 of Limulus polyphemus. Taxonomy (NCBI): domain Eukaryota; kingdom Metazoa; phylum Arthropoda; class Merostomata; order Xiphosura; family Limulidae; genus Limulus; species Limulus polyphemus. The sequence goes on along the minus strand of NW_013665803.1, from coordinate 727,908 downwards.
TAGTTAACTCTTAATCTAAATTTTCCAAAAGTTTTTTAAGGTTCATTGTTGCTAATATTTAGTCGATAAATTTCAAGCGATTCATTTTGAAATCGTATAATATACTTGCTAATATATTTAGTACATTGAAATGAAATTGTTTAATCGGTATATCTATTTATTTTTGCTCTTAAATAATTTTTTTGGTGAATTTCATTTTCAATATTAATCTGTGTGTGTGTGAGAGAGAAGTTAGAATACAAAACATTAATCTTTACACTTCTTACCATATAGAACTAAGATCAGAATAATTATGCAATTTTCTTTTCAAGAACAGCACTATTGCGTCTTATTACTTTGAAGTTCAATTGGCCCTAAACAGTGAATATGAGATTCTTAATCAAATACTAGCACATCGTTACTATCCCATCTTGTGTGTTTGGGAACTATTACTTGCATGTTAATTTAAAATTCGACTCATGCATCTATCTTGCATTTAAATAAGTTTGTAGGCAGCTTTTAGATCTTGAAGTTGGCGTCTTATAATAGCTACCCACTTTGAATAATCTAGTGGCTTTTAGGGACAATAAGGGTTTTGAATTTTATTCAGAAATGCATCACAATACCAACTGGATAAAGCGAGAGTGCGACCGTAATGTATTTGATGGTTTCCTTTAGATTGTTTCTTCAGTGAAGACTGTGAGAATAATCGGTGTCGTAACGTTCGACGATAATGGTTATGACTATTGAGAGATCGAATTACTGCTATTAGAAGGAATCCATCTTAAATAGAAGAACGGTTCTTTATGATATAAACTTATTTGGCTGAATATATATACTCTAGAAGAAAGTTGGACGAGCAATCGATTACTTGCTTGTTTCTGAATTTTCGCGCAAAGCTACAGAAGGGCTATCTGTGTATAGCCAACTCTAATTTTATACTGGTGAGCTGCTTGTGGGCTACTCTTATCTGATCGAATAATGGGATTTAACCGCCATTCTTATAGCGGATCTACAGCCTCGAAGCGGAGCGCTTTATTGTGCAACGGGTCGCGAATCTTTGATCTTCTATTCACTGTTCAGGCACGCTCACCGCTGAACCACGCACGCCCGGAATGCACGACCATGTACAGATGGTTCCATAAATAAACAATAATATTTATGAATATCTGCAACTAATCTTGAAACTTAAAAATATGATTCTACAACTATAGCGCCGAAACCATCAGGTCATGACAAGCCTATTTATACTGGTACTTATACAATATTCATAATTTCAGAGGATCTTTCATAATGTGTTACTTAGATTCAGTGCTACTCTTATGATACTTTCGGTGCTACTATTATGATACTACGTATAGTTCCAATGGTTCATTTAGGGTAATTTAATTAATTTTTATTAATAGCATTTATA
>NW_013665803.1:718275-725634 GCF_000517525.1 Limulus polyphemus | reverse complement strand
CATCCACAGGTTTAGGTAGTGAATATCAAGATTTTTTTTCTAATGAAATTAAAACTAAATCCTGGCAGGAATGGAACTCGTAATTCCGCTTATCTGACAAGTCTCCATTCTGACGCTCTCAGTCTTCCCTTTTTTGATCATTAAAAAACCTAACAATATTCATATATTTTATCGTTATTTGCAAGATTACTAGAATATTTTATGTTGCTCAGTTTTCTATGTTGTATTGAATTACGTTTAGGATAGCGAACAGTATTTTTTTCTCTCCTGAATTTTTAAGCCAAAGTTTTGTTGATATAGTTTCATCGGAAATAAAACGACGACTTTTGTATACAAACATAATAAATTTTTAGCCTCGATAAAGCCAGCTGGAAAAATGAAACGCAGTTTTTTTATCTGAAGTTTTGTTTTTACTGTTTGTTTTGTTGTTAAGCACAAATACAGTAGGCTATCTGTGCTTTGCCTACAACGAATATCGAAACCCCATTTTTAGCGTTATAAGCCCTCGGACTTACCGCTGAGATACAGGGAATCGTTGTTTTCTAGCTCTTAAAGCGGCGGTTTAAGAAAAATCAAAGCGATCAGCGTTATTGAAGGTTCCCAGAATTTAGTTAAGCTATATTTAGCTAAAGAATAAATCAAGTAAACATTATTATCATTTCGAAAGGTTCTCTCATTTTCAACTTCTATATTCTTACTATATCGTGCTTCAGAGAATTGAAATATCCTTTCTGTCCACTGACAGTTTCGTACGCAGTAGAAGTTTGGATAAATGGACGTGTTTAAATTGTTAACAAGCCTCATGCTATTGCTAAAACAAAAACAAAGGTATACCATTAGAGTCTTGAAAAACTACAAAAAAGTTACATTGTGAATAGTCAATAAAAATAGATTATAGAAAATTCCAGTTTAGTGTATACTAAAAAATTGAGAATATGAGACCAATGTAAAATTAACACAAATTAGCTGAAGAATTGGTAATATTTATGAAACTTATCAGCTGATTTGTAGTTAGGAAATTAGGTTGATTTTTATTTTCTCTGAGATATTAAGTTCTTAATTTAAACGCTTTATGAATGTTGAACTTCGGTTTTCAACATAATTGTCCGATGGAAGGAGAAATATCACGGTCTCATTAAGTCTTATTGAATACGAAATTTTAGTGTTTTTCTTCGCCTCCTGTAAGAATTGTACGTGTATATGCATACAAATAATTAAGAACCGTTACCAAGATACTTTGTGGCGGTGTCAAATGTAAGACTTTTAAGATAAATTGGAGTTCATAATTACAGTTTTTGCTTTTGCTCTTATCCTTGAACAAAGTTACAAATTAAATACTGGCTGTCGCATGATATAAGATATCGCTACAAACATGCATTTTTTTTTCTTATCAACCTAATATCCAGACGGAATTCTTGTTCGTCAGCTCTATTCAGTGCTCATCAGGCTGACAAAAGTGAACACGTGGAGAAGAATTTCTTATTTTGTTTCTTACGTTGGCGTGTTGCTTATTTCTTTGACTATGATTCTCAAGCTATGTCCACGTGGCAAATGTAAGGAGGTTGATGAAGTTATAAACATGCTATTCTCTTCATTAAGATAGCTGCAAGGCTCGTGTCCCCGTCTTTGTAAAATAGATTAATGGTTAAAAACAAGGATTTTGACGTTGTAATGATGACATACTATGAATTATACATAATGAATCTACAAAGGTATGAACGTCGTGTTTTTCAAAGATTACGTTCAAATTTCTTATACTATTCTAGTCAGTTATTTATTTAAGAATGAGCAATGTATACAACGTATTGACGACTTGTAAAGTCTCCCTTAATTAACTTGTGGAATCTTTCTTGGTGAATAGGATCACATTCGAAACGACAACCAAACAACACTAGTGAGCTTGTTCCTGATCAAGAAGATGATCTTAACTGTGCTTAATAATTCAAACCTTCTCATCTTGGCACGGCTAGTACATAATTCTAACTGGTCCATCTTAGCATGTTCGCTTTTTTGTTGGATTTCGCTCAAAGCTATTCGAGAGCTATGTGCGCTAGCCGTCCCTAATTTAGCCATCGCCAACGCTTAGACTAATCTTTACTAAGAAATAATGGGATTGACCGTCACATTATAACAATCTCACAACTAAAAAAGCGAACATGTTTGATGGCTGGATTCGAACCCGTGACTCACATATTGTGAGTCGAGTGCACAAATCACTTCGGTCTTGGTATGGAAGATACATAACTCAAACCGACCCATCTTGGCCAGTATAGTAAATAATTCAAACTGACTCATCTTGGCCAGAATAGTACATAATTCAAACCGACCCATCTTGGCCAGGATGGTAAATAATTCAAACCGACCCATCGTGGCCAGGATAGTACATAATTCAAACCGACCCATCGTGGCCAGGCTAGTACATAATTCAAACCGACCCATCTTGGCCAGGATGGTAAATAATTCAAACCGACCCATTGTGGCTAGGATAGTAGATAAGTTCAAATCGATCCATCTTGGTACAAGAGGTATATGTAAAACAAATTACTGAAGTGGGTTCATAATGTCCGTAATTTTAATCTGAAGGTTCGTGGTTTACGTACCATTATCGCAAAATCGTGATCCGTGCCATTGGAGCGCTCATGTGTTATAAGATTAACAGTCAAATCCCAATATTCAACCAGACAAGAGTAGCCCAAGAGCTGCCTACCCTCTTGTCTTAAATTCAAAATTAGAGGGCCCGGCATGGCCAGGAAGTTAGGGCGCTCGACTCGCAATCTGAGGGTCGCGGGTTCGAATCCTCGTCACACCAAACATGCTCGCCCTTTCAGCCGTGAGGGCGTTATAATGTGACGGTCAATCGCATTATTCGTTGGTAAAAAAGTAGCCCAAGATTTGGCGGTGGGTGGTGATGACTAGCTGCCTTTCCTCTAGTCTTACACTGCTAAATTAGGGACGGCTAGCACAGATAGCTCTCGTGTAGCTTTGCGCGAAATTCAAAACAAACAAACAAAGCTAGAGATGGCTATGCCCAGATAACTCTTTTGGTTTTGCAGGAAAATTTTTAAATTCTGAAACGGTACATACAGCAACAAATTGATTTGAGTCATTCAAAAATCTTAATATATAATTTTGCTATGTAAACCTATAAAACTAGTATCCAGATCTATAAGCAGAAAAATAATGCACATACAAATTATTAGTGAACTATTAAATATATGAATTTGAATAATAAAAGTGGAAATCATAACAATGTCATAATAAAAATATTTTTCTTATGATTAGTATGTCTTCGCGATTTTCATTTTATGATATCTATATCAGTATTTCCAAATTGATCCTAACTTTGTCGATGTTTCGTCTACGTTATATTTTTTATCTTAGAAGGAATAACATACTGGCTCAAAATAATGGATTTAATTACAATTGGAACAATTATTTTTCCACAAAAAGTCATTTCTTCTAGATATTTTTATTTGAATTTATACACGATGAAAAATAAATTTGAGAGGGCCCTCCTATTCTATATGGTTTTGGAATTCGTGGGCCAATCATGTTTAATTTCATTATTGATTATGTTTTTTAGAAACAAAACCTAAATTAAAAGCTTCTTTCCTTTGATGTGGTTCCTAAACAAAACACTCACAAAACCCAAATTAACTTCATTGAGTAGGACTGAAAATTAATATATAAAAAATATCAAATTAAATATACTAGGCATAAAGGAGACTGAGATTAATTAAAACCCCATTATAATACGAATTTACTCTAACTTTTATAACGTGTCTGTAACTAAAATATGAAGGCAGCTTTTAGATCCTGAAGTTGGCGTCTTATAATGGCTACTCATTTTGAATAAATCTAGTGGTCTTTAGGAATTACAAGGGTTTCGAATTTTATTCAGAAGTGCATTACGATACCAACTCGATAAAGCGAGAGTGCGACCATAGTATATTTGATGGTTTCGTTTCTATTGTTTCTTCGGACAATGTGACGTATTTTTTCCTTAAAAAAGCCAAAAAAAAAAAGAAGGTAGGATTCAAATAGAATTCTCTGCATACGATCAATGATACGATCAAATTATGATTCATTTAGAAGCAGATCATGTATATATTTTAATATAAAATTTTCCTATTATCACTACAAGTAGGTTTGTTTTCCTTAGGTTGCATAACGTTTAACGTCAAATGATTTTTAATTTGTTCTTAGATATTAAGTTCTTAATTTAAATGTTTTGTGATTATTTTAAACCAATCATTTATTTGGTCTTCATTTACTTTAATTATCAATTAACTGCTTTTCTCATTTAGCTTCCTTGCTGATCAATTATTTGCTAATTTCTCATCTTTCAGTTTTCAAACCGGTCAGTGTCTAATTTTCTCGGGGACTTGTTGACGATCTCTCACTATATATCTTTCTAACTGAGCATCTATTGGGTCTCCATTTTATTTGGGGATCTATCTACTGGTTACCAGCAACCTGTCTCTTGCTATTTTATTCAGTGACCAGTTACTATTTTTTTCATTATTCAGGTTTTACATCATTCGTTGCGATTAATAGGTCAAAAATGGACGAATATTAACAAAAATATATAATATAGTAACATAAATGGAAGCATGAAATAACAAGAATGCAAAAAGTATACAGTATTTCTTTGAACATATCTATATTTTGTCCATTTCATCCGCTTAATAGAAACTAGTAAATAGAGAGAGAGAGAAAAACAACTACTGGGCTTATGCTCTAACATTTCAACTGCCCTTTTTCTTGTTGTCATGGTAACATTGAAGAAATATCTCAAGGTTTGGGTTCATGCTGCAGATAAAATATAACTTAATGTAACGGAATAATATATATGATTATCTACCTACGCATCAAATGGCAAAAGACTGAATAACAGTGTATTAGGCTTAGTTTGTAATTAGGAGGTTTGTCGTCTGAATTGCCATGACAACAATAATCCGTGCAATATACAATTGCACAAGTTTGAAAGAAAAGTGTTGTTGTGCTCTCTTACAGGAGAAACTTTTGGAAGAACAGTTGTCCCCTTTCGCTCTCTGACACGGGGATCTTTTGGAAGAACAGTTGTCCCCTGGCACTCTCTGACACAGATAACTTTTGGAAGAACAGTTGTCCCCTGGCACTCTCTGACACGGAGAACTTTTGGAAGAACAGTTGTCCCCTGGCACTCTCTGATACGGAGAACTTTTGGAAGAACAGTTGTCTCCTTGCACTCTCTGGCACGGGGAACTTTTGGAAGAACAGTTGTCCCCTTGCATTATTCATGTTAAGAGTACGCTGCGGGTGCTGCTGACTGGTTTTCCTGATTTTGTTCAGCAGTTCTCTCATAATAGATCAGAACTTAGTAACCTTAGTCGTAGGTTCTAGGCTCAATAGCAGGAGCTAGTCCGAGTTGTATTTACCATCACATGGGATAAATGTATTGGTGGCCAATAACTCCTCAATGTGACGCTACCCAGAAATATCAATCACGTGAAGATCAAGAAACATTTAGGGACATGACATTACATAATGTTACAAACACAATTGAAACTCAGTTCAAACCTGTTATATATCCATTGTATGGGAGGATGTGTGCCATTGCGCTTAATAGCGATTTTTTAAAAAAGTTGTGAATCGGTAAATATCAAGATTTATCAGCTAAAAAGAAAGGGAAAATTTGGTATTTTCCTAATACCACATTGCAGTTACTTCTACGATATTGTACTAACTTTTGGTATTGCCTTTATGATATTGTACTTACTTTCGGAGTTACCTTTATGATACTGTACTTACATTCATTAGCACGTACGGACTAGTGGTTAGGGTATTCAATTCGCAATCTGAGGGCCAGGGGTTCGAATCCTATTCTCGAACATGCTCGTCCTTTCAATCTTGGGAGCATTATGAAGTGACGGTCAATCCCACTTTTTGTTGGTCAGGAGTAGCCCAAGAGTTGGTGGTCGGTAGTATTGAGTAACTACCACTTCAAAACTAGGGATAGCTAGCACAGACAGCCCTCGAGTAGCTTTGTGCGATATTCAAAAACAAACAAACAAGAATTAGTACTTTCGTGACATTTTATTTCTTATAGAGTGGTATTCCAGTGCTCAGAATAAAAAGCGTATAGGTATTTAATCACCATCATAATAAGATTTATTCGACAACAGGATTAATGTGTGAGGCAAAAAATTGGGCAGTTGGAAAAGAGGAACTAAATTCACAACGTACACAATGTCAATAAAACAGAATGCAAAACAATACTGAATACAACTGAAGCAATTGATCTGTTAGATGAATAAATTGAACTAAAATAAAATTACTTACTGTAAATAATTGATAAAAACAAACAAAAACGAATTGAATAAGCTTGGACTTACTGTAAAATATTAAATAAAAGCACAAATATGATGTTAAGTTGCTTGGTTGACCAACATATTACAGTCAAAGAATAGATAATTTCAATGGAGCATCACGACATTTCACAGCAGATCTGGTCTCCCTTAAAGCTGGAAGCATCTTTTCTTAGAAAAACAAACCGATCTCCCCTTTTACGCAGTCAATAACATTCATAATTCCAAGAATCTACATGTTCCTCCATCGCTTGCGATAGTTGAAATAGATGTCTTTCAAACTTGTACGAATTGTATTTTTTTATCACCAGTCGCGAAAAGGTTTAGAAGGGAGTAAAAATATTGAATACTTTGTCTTTTTTGTTTTTTTTGTTGTTTTTTTTCTTTCGTTAATGGGAGTAGAAAAATTAACCTTGTCGGATATTAGGTATTATTCTCATCAGAATATCAACTGTCAATCATCCAAAGATGAACATGTCTGTTTAAAACATCAACTAAAATGAACTGTTCCCTTATTTCATCTTGTTCAAATTAAGTGTTCGTTTCTATGTAATACTTTGTTGTCTAATGTTTCTTTCAATGCATTCGAGACACAGTTAGGCCTACATCCCACAAACATTTCCCGACGGGTTATCTGCTGGACTCCAGTGTACCTAAAGAATAGGTCCCCCAGTGGCATAGCGGTATGTCTGCAGACTTACAACGCTAGAAACCGGGTTTTGATACCCGTGGTGGGCAGAGCACAGATAGCCCTTGTGTAGCTTTGTGCATAGCTTCAAACAAATAAACAAACCTCAGAATAGACAATGAAAATAAGTAGAGTATAATAAAAGTCCCACTAGAACCCAATAGAATATCATGAAACTATTACTCGAAGTATTTGACTATTATAATAACACTGAAACTAGTTGTACTATCATGAAACTACTCTGAATGTAAAGGAGCATCATATAAATGCTATCCCCGTCACACCAAACATGCTCACTTTCAGCCGTGGGGGCATTATAAG
>NW_013665803.1:705144-717275 GCF_000517525.1 Limulus polyphemus | reverse complement strand
GTTTTAATTTCATTAGAAAAAATCTTGATATTCACTACCTAAACCTGTGGATGGAAAATTTTTTCGCACTTCAATTAATGGCGAGATTGTGGCTGCTCAGAATAAAAAAAAACATTGACGCGTGACGAAGAGTTAAGCTACAAGACACTCATTTACTGTCGTTGAACGAGCACTACTTTCTTAGGTGACTTTGGTAAACAGTTGCTAAGGCACTTGGTAATAAAAATACTTGGTCAAATGTGGTGATTTTTAATTTTGTTTTGCCTAAAAGTATATTTCGCGCCTTATTACGCAAATTAAACATTTATATGTTTACACTTTCATTATGAACAACGGAGACCGAGCGGAAGGTTTGAGGGCAAATAACGCTGAAATTTCGGTTTTGATCCTTCAGAAGGTTACAGCGCAGATGGACAATGGTGCAAAACAAAACAAAATATACTTTTATTATTGTATTTACCATTAAAATATCCTCCCTCCTCGAAGATTCAGCGGTAAGTCATCAAACTTATAAAAATCCGAGGCTTTATTCCACGCGGTTAACAGAGTGCAGATAGCCCATTGTGTAGCTTTGCACTGAGAAAACAACAAACATTGTAATACAAACACAGCTATCACCAAGAATAGTAGATGCGACAAAATTGCTTCAGTGAAAGTTAGCTGACTAGCTACAAAAATAGAAAATTTAGAGAATGTTTGTTTCCGCTTTGTAGATAACGTTATTATATTTCTACCTATTTATCTAAAGGCAATTTGTGTTTAAAAGTTAAAACATTATTCACAATTGTGATCAGAATAATATAAATTAAACCTCACGGCACAGTTTCCCTTAGATTTAATATTAAGCTACGCGAACACGCAACAAACAATAATAAGCTGATATTCAGAAAAAATTTAAACGCAGGTCATGTTTGTTTGTTTTTAATTATGCACAGAGCTACACAAGGGCTATCTGTGCTCTGCCCACCACGGGTATCGAAACCCTGTTTCTAGCATTATACGTCCGCAGACATAAGCTGTTTTCTGCTTTGAAACAGTATCTTTAAAGATCTGTTTATTAACTTAAGCCATACAACTTATTTTGGTCTGATAGACATGCTGCTGTGCCACTGGGGGGCGCGCAAGTTATGAAAAAAGTACTTACCATAATTGGTCATGTTTGGTTATGGACTGGAATCGTAAATCAGTTTGAAGTATTGTTGGGTTTCTTTTCTTTTGTGTTAGTTAAAGTGTATTTTACAATAGAAAACAATTTTGAACCGTCTACACGCACGTACTCAGAATTATGAAATTATATAGAAGTTAAAACTTGAATGTTTTTTTTTTTTCTGGGAAAGGAATGTGAGCTACATCTTAATATTTTGTCCATGAACGGTTATGAAAACAGTTCTTCCTGCTGAGCAAAGAAGTAGGTTCTTCCTGCAGTAACGAGAATTTTGCTTAGAAATAGGTAGTTCGTCGATTCTACTTAGCTTTCCTGTGATAACCACCAACAGTAAAATTAGCTGTAACAGCGATATCGTGAAGTTTTATTTATCCTGCAAATTTATTGAGCAGAAAACAGATATATAAGAAGTTTGTGTTGAAATACCAATTGGGAGAATGTAAGTTATAAAATAGAGGTTGACCGACTTAGAAGCCGTTCAAAAATAATGTATAAAACTAAAACAAATAACTACAGAAAGAAACCAATAAAAACATTATGACAAATAATACAAAAAGTTGATAAATAAATAGAAACATCTGAGAAGACAGCAAAGGAAGTAAATAAGTTTATGTGGACAAGAAAAAAGAGGATATAAATACTGATAATAACAATAATAATAATGTAGAAAAATTACAGTGAAAGAAGTCCAATGTTCTTCAATCTTAAAAAAAGTAACAACATATTGTTATACATTCTTCATTATTTTAAGCCTGGCATGGCCAGGTGGTTAGGGCGCTCATCTCACAATCTGCGGGTCGTGGATTCATATCCCTGTTCCACCAAACATGCTCGCCATTTCAGCCGCTGGGGCGTTATTATATGACGGTCAATCCCACTTATCGTTGGTAAAAGAGTAGCCCAAGAGTTGGCGGTTGGTGGTGATGACTAGCTGCGTTCCCTCTAGTTCATCATTTCAAAATTTGGGATGCCTACGCTTTGTAGTTTTGCACGAAAAGTTTATTAAAAAACGGCCCAAACTTATATTACGTTTTCTTTTCATGTATTGAGAGCTTAATCTTATCCTAGTGATTGAATGAAGGTTTCATTTTAGATGAGAAAAAAACTAAAGTTGTAGCTCTTAGGAGACTATTTGGCTAAAGGAATCTTTTCTCTAGGTGAAAGTAATAGTGTCACAAAATTACTACTCATAAATTCTCGCTATAAGTTTCCCTGAACGTCATCAAGACGTTTCGGAGAAATGTCTGTTCGCCATATACTTCAAACGACTTATCACCATGTATTTTTTTCATGAAACTAGGACCTCATCTCTGGTATAGATAACCAATAGACATAAAAAAATGTTTCCTTAATCTAACTAAAGCAGTAATTCTATTTGATCGGGGAACTACTGAAAAAAAAATATTTACTAACTTAATCTTTTTTTTTTTGAACTCGTAGTACTTTTTAACCAACAACAGAGCCACTTTTGACGATAATAGTATTGACATTATGTGCTTTTCATGGGAGAGGGAAATCAATGACAGTACATAGAGGAAATAATTAGTTTTTATGTGTTTTATGAGGAGGTTTTGTTCAATTATTGCTTTAATGTTAATTTCATTAACTGTATTGGTTAAATGTTTAATATATTTTTTTATTATATATATAAAGTAGATTATTTTGTAGTGTTAGCTTAGTATGTGAATTAAGGATTAACTTAAGTCTCTAACCTTGTGGGAAACTACTGGGATCATGGCAGAAAATATCAATGACATCAAATGTAGCCAAATGATAAACGAATGCAAATTAATCATTATAAGTTTTTGTTTTATACATTTGATAATCCTAGTTAGACTATTATGTTAAATTAGCTATAAAATTTACTGTGTTTAGTGTTAGTTCTCATCTATATAGGTAGCTTACTTTGACAAGCAATTATGGATATTTACGTTCGTTCAAATTTCTTCTAACAAAGTAAAATTAATTATTTCTGATAAATTAATGTTTACTCTAGTACTCATCTCAATCAGATAATATCCGAAACATAGTGCCTCCCAGTGGCACAGCGGCATGTTTGCGAACTTATACTGCCAGAAACCGGGTTTCGATACCTGTGGTGGGCAGAGCACAGATAGCCCATTGTGTAGCTTTGTGCTTAACTACAAACGACCGAAACATAGCACATAGCAAAATAAACACTTTCATACCGGCAAATCATACTAACACTAAATACAGTAAACTACACACACACTGATCCAAGTTTAACAAACGCTAAACATTGTAAAGTAAACACTCTCTCCCTGATCCAAGTTTAACAAACACTACACTCTGTAAACAAACACGTTCTTTGATCCAAGTTTCACAGACGCTGCACGCTGTAAACAAACACTCTCTCTGATCCAAGATTAACAAACGCTGCACGCTTTAAACTAAACAACACTCTCTCTGATCCAAGTTTAACAAACGCTCTCTGATTCAAGTTTAACAAATACCACAAATTGCTTTCTCACTAATCTAAATTTAACAAACATTCTTCGCTGTAAAATACACACTCTATCTGATCTAAGTTAAACAAGTACTATACATGGTAAAATACTTGTTCAGTGATTGAAGTTTATCAAGCACTAAGCACTGTAAAATACAATGGTGTAAAAAGGAGTTGAAAAGTGGGGTGCTTGGCTAGACATGTAGCTTTTACAATGACAGGTTGAAAGTATAAGGAGCTGCCAAAGTCAGCTCCCATGCTGTCAAAAGGATCTCAGTGTAGTGGGTCTGGGGGCATGCCCCCAAAAATTAATTTAATAATATAATTTACAATTGCTATATAAGTTAATTATGTAAAAGTGGGGGTGCTTTAGCACCTCCGGTTACGACGCCTCTGAAATACGTACTCTCTTTCTGATCTAAGTTAAACAAATAACACACATTGTAAAATAGTCGCTCGATTACTTAAATTTATCAAACGCTACGCACTGTAAAATACACACACTCTCTTCACGACATAAGTTAAAGAAATACGACTTGTTTTATTAAAAATGTCACCTTTGTTTTCTGAAAAAAATATGACTTACTTTCCCTCGTATGTAAAATATGGTCAGGTTAGAGATATTTAGATTTCGGATATAGCTGTCCTTAATAATGAACTACTGACTAGGAGAAAGACAGCCAGCCAGTAGCATCTGCCACCACAAGGACTGTTTTGAGTGTTTGAACCGAATAACAGGATTAATTGTTACTTTTATAACGCACCCGCAGCTGAAAGGGCAGAGTATATTCAGCACCATCTTGAACTTTGGATCATTAGATTTGAAGCCCGTCATATTAACCACTAGGTTATCAAAAATGCGACCAGTTTACATAAAAATGACCTGTTTTCTCAAGAATATGACTTCCTTTCTCAGAAACTTAACATGCTTTCGTCAAAATTTCGTCTGCTTTCTCACGAGTGGCAAGTGTTTCTTCAAAAACGACAAAAATTTAATTGATTATTTCTGTCAATAAAAATTCAGTTTTTAAATTTCATATATCAAAATAATTTTCCTTATAAATGCAGAATTTAGCTCATTTTTGGTTTCAAGTTAAGTTCACTCTGTTTACTACAAATCATATACCACAATTAATACCGCATTTCTAAAAGATTTAGAATAGAGAATCTCCTACCAGTCCTTTTAACAAGCAAAACTTTGCTTCATGTGTAACAATGTTAACAGAAGTATTGTATCGCCCAATTTCTCACGTTAAAACTTTATGGTCCTTTTTTACCTGTGTACAAAAAAGAAGGAAAGGAACATCAGTCTCTTCCATTTTTGATAGAAAAATCTAAGTTGCCTCTAAACTGACAATTTTCCGGTGATTTGTCAGAAACATCATTGTTGAAATATAGAAGGAAAAAAAGTAGTTTGAGTAAGAACTGGTAATAAAGATGGAGATTAATGACAATTTCAGTTATAGACAATGAAATGTAATTTTTTTAAAGTCAATTGGGTGTGGTTTAGCTTTTTTAACGACTGAAAGAAATAATTAATTAGGTAAAGAGCTAACTGCCGAGTACATCAAATTTATTTAGTTGAGGATTGCATTGGCAAGTGGAGCTCACAAGTCTCTAACTCGAGGTAATTTACAATTAGAATAAAGAAATGGATTCCAGGACTAACATTGAACAAAATATAATAACATTTATTAGGTCTTTCCACATAGTGTACATTGTTAACATCAACAATTAAACATTTACTAAACCGTTAGTTTCTTACAACTTTACTTTTCACTTTTCAGTTAACAAACTTCCTTTAACTACATTAATTGATCAAGAGAGATAGCAGTTTTATACTTACAGCAGAGTTGGACTGGTATACTTATGGAGAATTGAAACCTTAATATTCATAATGACTTAGAGCTGGAGAACTCTAATTATTCCTGGAGATAACTCTAAGGAACTCAAGAACAACTGATTTTTCGGCTCCAGACATGAGTTTTTAACCCATATTTTCTTTGTATTCTGTCAACCTTCCAAATAGTATTCATAACTATCCCCAAGTAGTTCTAACACATTATTGGTCGATTTGTGCAACTTCCTGGGCTAGTCCAAAACCATAACTAAAACTCTCAAGTGATTGGTAACTGTTATGGTGAGTTAGCTGGCTGCCTTCTTACTGATGCTAGTACACAAGCATAATGTAAGGAATATATCATCAAATTACCACTTTTGTGTGTTAACATCAACTTTTCCGTAGCCTCCAAAGTACTAACGAGTTGGCGTTAGGAATCAATCACTATCAATCATTTGTGTTAGCGTTTTTCTCAACATCTCTGTTGCAGCTTCTTTTTTTATAACTCCTAACTCATGATTCTCAATACCACTTAACCAGCTAGTTGTTCTTTCCTAGCTCTTGAATTTATTTAGTAACACAGGTGTCTTTTACTTACGCCATTTATTCATGTATATGTTCACTTAAAACTCGGAAAATTGTTATAACTTCTTTTTTTAACTCTTTTAAAATGCTAAAAATACTAAATCAATTGTAAAATTCCCTCAAAAATATCCAATTGCTTCACTCTTCCCTCCGTACAAAAATTTTCAATTCTGTTGTTTCTATCTCTCTCTTCGTCAATCAATTACTACTTTTTATATGATATCAATGGTTAACATCTACCAAAAGGTACAAATAATATTGATTAATATACTAAAGCATTAGATTATAAGGATTACTTTCACAGGACACACATGAACTTTGAATAAAATATGATATTCAACGGATTAATAATTGATTAATATATATATACTATTAATTAATTAATTATCAATATATAAAATGGATATATAACAATTTAATTATAGATTACTAGTCTTCTTTTTTTTAAATTCTTCTATAAAGTGTCAGAAGATTGGCTACTTGCTGTTAACTATCCACTGGTATAAAGCATAGGCTTTCCACTTTGCACAATGTTTGTGTGAATACTGATGGTATGCACAATAGATCCTACATGGAGAATTTATTTGTCTATATGGTGGCCATCCATAGTCCTCTGAGTTTATACAATGGATGTCAGTCCATTGGCTTAATATTCTCGCCTTCTTCTTCCCTTCTGTATAGTTCTTGGACCAGTTCTCGTTCAGCTGTTGGCATATCATGATCAATTCCCTGAACATGTGCTCTCTATCAGACCATCGGAGTCCATGTTGGTAAGTAGTGCACCAATTAATGTGTCTGCGATCTTCCTCACTTAGGGCTCCTTCTGAGTATGTGGGATGAAACCAGCAGGTGTCCATCCATCCAGTGTATGAGTTGGTCACTGCCAATACCTTGATAATATAAACTCCTCCTACCTTGAAACCTTCTACTTCCACAATAGCCAACTTGACTTTCTTCTTCAACAAGGTTGGTCTATAATCACAGTGCACAGTTACTAACTAGTTTTTCCAATACTGCCACACAATCTTGTTTCACCAGTTTCGTACACAACATCTTCTGTTCTGTTTGGTTACGCATTTTTTTCTAGACATAGTCACATTGTCATTGGTAGGCAGTTGATAGGTTGTCTCTGTCCATTGCTGCACTAACAGTTTGTTCTTAAGTTGTTGTTTCTCGAACTTTTACTATACCTTAATTATACCTGTTAATTTTGCCTATCAATTTTGACTATTTTAATACTTTAATTTATGTCTGTGGACTTATAACGCTACAAACCTGGTTTCGATGCCTGTGGTGGGCAGAGCACAGATAGCCCATTGTGTAGCTTTGTGCTTAACTTCAAACAAACAAACAATACTTTAATAATCAGCTAACCTCATCAATTGGTTAGACCAATTCAATTTTGTGACCAACTATACAATCAGTCTATGACCTGATTAGATGCGGCCTAATCATTTAATTCGACTACTTCAGTAGTCTCTGAGTGCTCAGACAATCTTTCATTGCCTGGCTTTGTTCTTTTATTCTTTTTAGCTTTACTCAGCCCATCTAATGTTAATAACGTTATCATAGCCAGTTTGTCTCGTTTAATATATAGCATTATGCTTACCAGTACTACTACTAAGCATAAGGTTACCAACACTGAATTAGATAAGTTCCAATTATCTAACCTCTGCCCCTCAGCTGTAGCTCATAAGCGATCTACATGCTGTTGGAATAATTAATACTTAATCCTGACTTGCTAGTAGGTAGATGTCTAGTTTCTTCTAATATGTCTGTTAATTCCTTAATGTCTGCTTCTACACTTATACTCTGAATTAATTGTGATTCTTTACTGGTTAATAGTTCCTGTAACTCTGGAATCTATGCATTTAATTGAGTTCCTATGTGTTTAGTTTCACTTCTAAAGCTAGAGGGCAAGGTAATACCTTGACCATGAGCTGAACAATTTCTGGCTAATCTCAAGTAACCATTATCTCTTAATTTAATTACTCTAGTATGGTAGCCAAATTGATCTACATTCGGTTTTGAACACACTACTGATAAAGTAAGTAGACCTGGTCTTATATAAAATAGAATGGTTCAGGAATAGTTATTCTTTTCTCACATAATTTAGCTATTTTGTTTTTAATTCCTGCAAATATTACATAATTACAAGTTACAATAGGTATTGAATATATTCCTGAATTAGGATCACATACTCTAATAGGCCCTTCTATACATCTTAACATATATTTCTCTGTCATTTCTAGATAAGTATGCTGATCACTTGAAACAGCAATATAAGGCTTGTCATTTTCTATAGTTAAAGCTAACGAATGGTTTAAACTTAATGGTAAAGGTATGAACATTCTATCTGTCGGCTTTAAAGTTATTTCTATAAACATCCGTAAAGTATCATTGATTGTGGCTGTTTTTACATCAGCTCATGTATAATACATGTAAATCTGGTCACTATGAGTAGGAATCACAAACTGTAAATCTGGAGGTAATCTCCTTTCAATTTCGTCTAGTACTTTCTCTAGCTTACTAGGAGGTAGGAAGTATGAAGATAACTGTTGTAAATTAATCTGAATCCTAGTATTAAAAACTAACATTTCAATTGCTGCTTTATGAAACCCAGTTTGTCTGATTCTAGTGTGTATCAATGCATTAGTAATGTTCACTAAAGCTCTAGATATTTTCCTAGTCTCTTGATCGTGCAATTCAGTTGTCTGATTTAATGAGTTCATTGTAGTTGCCTGTTCACTTATCAGTTTAATCATTTCCTTAGATACCTGTCTCTGTCGTTCTACCTTCTCATTTGATTTCTGTAAATTATCGGTGGTTGTGGATCCGAATAAGAACTTTAAAACGCTTCCACCCGCATTTATTAAACCTCGTTTCTGTCGAGTTCTATCTGATATTGACACACTATCCTTAATATCTTTTAATTCTAGTAACAATTCGCCCATTTCATCATGATATTGTCTGATTAATGTTTTATAGTTCTCAATTAGTCCTTCTTGCAAGATTCTTGCTAACTGTAAAATAGCTGTTCCATGATGTCTCATATAATATATATATATATACATCTTCCGAACCTTTTGTGTCGAAACTGACATGAGTTTTCACATTCAACGCCTTTTCAAACGTTACTAACTATTCTTGTAATTGCAGTAGTAATCTAACATACTACAGAAACGGTATGTCTTCCACAATTATCCATTATCTCCAGATAAGATAAAATTACCTTCTTCAACAAAAACTACACTTACCTTGTTTTCCACTGGAATGATGCTTACATTCTGTCTAGTCCCGATCTTCACCATCAGTAATATAAGAATCCTGGTAAACCTATAGATATACCTACTAATAATACAAATAATTATAATACTTATACAACATACATGCAACATAAACCAATTGTATATATATATAATCCTACTTAGATTATTTACAACTTTGTAAGTAGCCTCTCATGTTATTGAAGGCATCAATAACACTGACTTCATGAGATACAGTATTGACTGTATTTATGCCAGTTTTAGGTTTGTGTACAACTACTTGAGGGTTGAATCTTACTCGTTTCCTCTTAGTTGTAGAAGTCACTTCTGGTGGAGTTGATATAGGACCACGTGATCTATGATTCTAGTCATGGGTCACTGTATCAGTTTGTGTTGTCACTGGGGTACTAGGGGTATTATCCTCAGTTGTTATTACTTCATCACCTTGTACAACATTTTCATCTTCTAATACTAGTGATTCTGGTTCTGGTTCTAGCATTTCTTCTTCATCATAGAAAGATGAATCAAACTCATTTAAGTTATCAGCTTCTTTAACGATACTTTTATCTTGTTTATGTTTCTTAGTTTCATCTTATACATACTCATATTATAACCCTTTACTTTCTTTAACCTATTAACAGGTACTAGCTGTTTACCGTTTCCATAGACGTCTTGAATTTCAAAATTAACTGGACTAGTCTGCTTAAGGATTCTGAATGGACCTTTCCATAACTTTGCTATTTTTAGGGTGCTTCCTCTCTTAACAAATGTGGGTGCATAACAACATATTTTCCCCTAACTTTATATCACTAACTTGTGCCTTCTTATTTACTTGTTTCTCTCTACTTTCAGCGGCTTTAGTTAAATGTTCGTTAGGTAACTCAAATGCCAACTGCATTCTCTGTAGTAGTTCTGCCTTTTAATCATAATCTACTATATAATTAACTTTTCTAGGAGCTAATATCTCCTACATAGGTAATACAACATCTCTACCATGCAATAGAAAGAATAGATTTTCCCGAGTAGACTCGTTCTCAACACTTCTATATGCCAATAATATCAAGGGAATCTGTTCATCCCAAGTTTTCTGATCTTTCTCACAGTATTGAGAGATCATATATAACAAGATTCTATTAAATCTTTCTACTAAACCATTAGCAGCTAGGTGATATGCTGTCGTTTCAATCTTCTTTACACCTAATAACTCACAAACTTCCTTCATTAACTTAGATATAAAGTTACTACCCCTATCTGTTAGTAAATACTGTGGTATACCATGTCTAACTACTATGTTATTGTTTCTGTTTTCTGATTAGGTAAACATATAGCCTCAGAAAACCTAGTTAAGTTGTCTGCGACTACTAACACATACTTGTTTCTTGTGTAGTACGTAGGCAATGGGCCTAATATGTTCATAGCTACTAGCTGAAACGTGTTGTTAGACTCTGCATTCTTTGTAAGGGAGCATTCTTAAAGTGTGGGCTTGTTTTTCGTTTTTGACATTCTATGCATGACTCACAGTAATCTTTGATGTCTTTCCTCATATTTAGCCAAACGAATCTCCTACTTATCCTACTGTATGTTTTAGCAAAAGCTAGGTGTGCTGCGAATGGCATGTCATGATATGTTTTCATAACTTTAGTTTTTCCAGTCATGTAGTACAACTTTTTGTAAAGAACTATTATCTTTATAATTTTTACATAAGATGTTTGAATCTAATATGTATTCTGTATCCTCTCCTTGTGCTACTTTGTTTCGTAAGGTATTTAATACAGGATCTTTCTTTTGCTCGCTAACTACGTGATCTAAATCCCAAATTATTTCTCATTCTTCCTTATGTTCAGTTTGTACTTCTTTTACCTGATTAATTGTCTGATGTTTTCAACCTCTGTATTTTCTACTAATTCTACTCAGAGAATCAACATTAGAATGCTTTCTACATGGTCAATGTACTATTTCAAAATCATAATCGTGTAGTAATAATGACCATCTAGCTAACCCAGAAGAAGGGTCTTTTAATGTCATTAACCATCTTAATGATGCATGATAACAACGGAAAGTTTTAATTCCATGCACTACATCTAAGTATTCTTTTTCCATAACTGAATAATTTATCTCAGCTTTTTTCTAACTGTCTACTCTGATAAGCTATACGGTGTTCTTTTCCAGTTTCATTTAGCTGTGATAATACTGCACCTATAGCGATAGATTATGCGATAACGAAACGTCAAAGAAACAGAACGTTAGTTTGGAGAAAATGTTACACACTTACATTTTGTGACAAGTTTCAAAGTTTGAACCAACATATGACAGAAGAGTTTGGAAAAAAATAATAAAATAATTGTAAAGTATGTATATATAAATAAATATATATAATTCTAATGCAATTTAATACGTTAATTGTCAATAGGCGATTAAATCAGCACTATATAACAATAATGAACTTCATACAAACAAAAACAACATTATAATTATTCTTCCATTACCAGTCCTCGTTGTTATCATTAAATCATAACTGATAATGTCTGTGGCCATAGCACTCAAACGCGTTGGGGATATTTCATCTATCATACAATGTCCAGACGCCAATGTCAAACTAGCCAGCTACTAAGAAGAATCAGTTAAAGGTTAGGAGTTCAGTGCTTGAACCCACCATGTCTGAAATCTTACTTCTTTCGCTGTCTTGAGCCAGTTGTGGGATGGAAGTTAGCATTAATATTTATATATATCCTCAAAGTAGAATTAAACAACCCTAAAATTTTACAATGTAAAACTCTCAACCTCTACACATTTTTTATTAGTTTTTAT
>NW_013665803.1:699122-704496 GCF_000517525.1 Limulus polyphemus | reverse complement strand
ATATATATTCCTTTAGTACAAATAGACCACACTATATTTCTACAAGACTCCAACCTCCATCCTTTTATTTAATATTATACAATGAACTAAAACCCCCTTACTTTAACAGTTCTTAAGCCCCATTCTTTTCCCTTTGTCTTGAAAATTTGTCCAAGCATAATCCAGGTGAACTGAGATAAACCCAACTACTTGAAGTTGGTCTTTCCATCTCCGTATATTGAACAAATATCTAAATATGACCTTGAGTAACTAATGACCTCTAAGTTCTCCACAAGGTAGTTTCCATGATGAAAAAACTCTCATTTATCGTTTCCAAGGTTTTAAATAAATAAATAAAAGAGTGGAGATTGATATTTGAGGACATTGTTTTGTATTGTACAAAGCACACTCTCTGAATTTCGTGTTGCACGATTTAGCTAACTGTTGCTCCAAGGTAGTAATGTTCTTTAACTTGTATCAAGAATTTGTGCACTCCTATATTAGATGCAAGAGGTATTCAACACCCTGGCCTCTATTGCAGAAGACAACACCTTCACATAAGCTTGTTGAACAAAGTCACGCTCTGAAATGAAAGCAACTGCTGTTAGGTTGTAAAATTTCCAATTTGTGGTAGGTCTTGATGTACAGCAAACGGTGACAAGATTGTGACATTGAGTTTCTTCATCATTAGAGGACTGATGAAGGATTTGCAAAGGCATTTGTGGACGCCAGTGGAGATCACAGGAGAATTTCATAAGAACTGGATATTAAGTTGCGAAAAAGTAAGTCACATTTTCTCATACACATTTGTCAACATATCCATTGAATGCGTATATGAGAGGCTTCAGAAACTATAGGAACATAACCCACTGTACTGCATTGCTGACTTTTTTAAAGTGAGCTCAAGGGACTAGTTAAAATACTGCAATCTCCAAATCGGTTTATCAGATGGCGAAGTAGTCTATGCCAGTTTAAGGATTTGCAGGTTTCCTTTGGAGGGTGACTAAAATGTGACCGAACAGCCTATTGGAAAACACGTGCAAGAGGAGGATGAATGACCATTTTTTCTTCCGACTTTATCATTTACCGATGATATTGTAGAAAGAAACTTTTCCAAACACAACTTGACTAAAACCTATATGAGTTCAATCGTGCCACTATGTGGACTGGTTGGTCTGACAACAATTTTAATCACAGAACTTGGATTAGAAGCAAACAATGTGCGATTTTACCTCAATACAGTGTTACCCATTCAAGAGACCCTGTCTAAATCGACATCCCGTCTATTGTTGACTGCATTATAAATTCCCGCTTTTTGATTCTCTTTATTATAGCAAAAACGTGCCTCGTCGTCTCGATGCCGACTGAACGAATAACAGTTGATGTCGACAATATTCCCGTCCCAATACTTTGACAGTAATTGTTTTCTTTATGTCTATGTCGAGAAAATTATTGTCCTAATACTTCGACATTCATTGTTTTCTTTATGTATATGTCGACAGAAAATTCTGTTTTCAACACCTCGACATTCATTGTTTTTTTTTTATGTATTTGTCGACACATGTGTAAAGAGCACTTCCGAACTCAATTTTAAACCATAACAATGGAAAAGTACGAACCTTATGCTTGGTTGTTGTACAAGTACCCTATTAACTTTTTAAATACGGATCGGTCAGCACATAACCACCAAAGTTTACATACTATAACTTTTAACGTTGTAAGAGTATCTTCACGATATTTGGCAAGCTTTTAGTAAAGATTTCAAGTAATTTTCACAAAAATTTAGATTATTTCATCTAATATTTATTTTTAAAGAGTTGTCTGGGAATTTATGTAGTCAGAGATTGACTGGATCTCTAACTAAGATATAACTTCTGTGGAAAAAGAGCAGCTGTCACGGAAAAACAAATGTCATTAAAGCTTCATGTTTAAAATTGTTCAGTTTGATCATCAACGATAACTTCGGTTAGGCCTACTTTCTAGAAGACTTAGTTTAGTTTAATTTCTTGTCAGTTTCAAATGCTTTTGATATATGTGCCTGAAATATTTTCTCTGAGTCTTTTATATGAGTTTTTATGCTGATAGCTCTATAATTCTGATTTTGAATAAAACTTCATTTTGTCTGTGCAATTTTCCCCCACTAAGTGTGTTTGGTAAATAAACAATGTTTGATAATTCGAATTGGTTGTTAATATGCATTCTGTTTTGGAAATAAAACAATCATGAGCGCAAAAACCATAACAAACAAATGACAAATATTGTCATCTAGGGTAAAATTAACACCTGGAAAACCTAAGAAAAATACCCATACGGAATGAAAGATATCAAAGGATACAGTGATTACACTTCTGAACGAGAATTGATATCACTTGAAGTAATTAGCCAGAAAGTCTGCCTATTAACGCTCATGGTGTTGCGTTGATAAGAATACGCGATCAATTATTTCAAGGTAATTTTTTTAAGAAGAACATTTCATAAATAAGTATTCGAAAGTCGATGAACAAAATATTATAAAAAAATATAAGTGTATGAAAAGTAGAGCCCTTGAACAATGCGCGTCTTTGCGGCATTGATATGAGGAGCTCGGGAATACTGGGTAAGGAATAATAAATGTATTTTGTTTCATGTGATTCGCCGCTAACGTGAAACGGCAATGACGACAAACTTATATGGCCTCAAAAGCGTCGACACAAAAGGGTAGCACTAAAAATTTAAACTAGTCTGACGGTCAGATCTATCTTATACTGTAACATTTAAGCGGGCTTTAAATAAATAACCAAACAAATGCATTTAATTTAAATTGAAGTCCTTTTTTTGTCACACAATTGGTACTAAAATTGGAGAAGGGGGTGGGGAGGGAGAAAGGTTGAAAATTAACCTGAGCCTGTCTTCATATCATAAATAAACCAATGAAAGTGGAACCTGGATCAGCCAAGAAAGTCATCTTCTTATCATTTAAGATATGTGTATGAAAGATGACATATTTACAAATAATTTTGTAATATATTCTTTACACATTAAGCCTGAAATATTCGCGCAAGGTATAGATATCATGTGAGACTATTTGTTCATGTAATAAGGTAATTTGCTTCATTTGAGTTACATGAAACTTTAGGAGAGATATAATCGTTATGATTCCACAATACCTTTATTAAGTGAATTCAGGGGTGCAGGGTGTTATAACGTTACGGTCAATCCAATTATTCGATTAGAATAGCCCAAGAGTTGGCGATGGGTAAAGTTGACTAGCTCTCCTCCATCTAGTCTATCACGTCTAAGTTTGCTAAAATCCGGCTTTCGATACCCGTGGTGGGCAGAGCACAGATAGCCCATTGTGTAGCTTTGTGCCTAATTACAAACAAATCTTAAAAAATTCAGTCTGCATAATTAGAAATATTCTATCACACCCAAATAAAACATTGGTTACATCAAGTTCATATTTGTTATGATATTTAAGTTGGTGAAATTCAACAAACAAACAAAGAAAATAAAGGTACATGAATTATTTGCAACTGATATAACGTGTTACATGTAATGTGATATAAACCTAAACCTGAAGATTTGGTGTCCGAGCTAGATTGAAAAAAATAAAAGTGAAATCTAAAAAGAATTATTGAATATTTATTAAATTCGGTGTTACCATGGTTACTGTTATCTAAATCCTCAGAATAGTTGTATTGGACGAAAAACAACAACGTTTTCTTTTTTACTCTTTGTTATTCAGCTACAGCATACATAGAGTGTAGTAACGATTCATCATCTTCTTTCACCATTTCAGTGAATATTTAATTATTTTCTATCTCGTCGTTGAAACTGTATGCTTGATGTTATCATTTATTTTCTATGCTTTCATTGAAAGACAACACAAACTCTGTCCTTATTTCAGAGAAAATCAAATTTTCATCAACTAGTACTCCCTAACGGGTAACACAAGCGAAAATGTACGTCTGTTTGATAATACTATTTCATGTTCACGTATTACAGACTAAAACGGATCTGACCTTAGATAAGTAATTGCTTTTTTTTTACGAAATTTGGGCCTCTGTGTTGAATCTATAAACTCAGAGTTAAAATATAAAAAATTAAATGGGATTATATCAGTTAACATCAGAAATTGTAGAGCACGAACGGCTTTCAATATTAAGTAAAATTTTCAAACTATACATTCTAAGCCAATTTATTAGGGACATAGCTTTATTTGTTTCTTAAATCTGTGATTGACATTTTATGAAGATTTAGAGTTTGTCTCAAATTACCACATATAGTTTTATAAACTCATTTGTATTACGATTTTAATAAGCTTTATAAGTATGTTTTGTGATATATCTTATGGACTGTAATGGAAAGAGAATTAGAAACTTAAAGTGTCTTAGAAGTTTTCTCCATAATATCGAACTAAAGAAGGAATTTTGGGAGTGGAAAATAAGGATATCAAACTTTCGAATACATATTAAGGGTTACTAGGTAATTAAAACTTTAAAGGTAAAACTTCGAAAGTTAATATTTATTTTGATTTTTAAAGATACAAGTCAAAGTTCAAGATGAATAGGCAATGAAAATCTTTAGAGCATAACTCATAGATTAAGAGTCATTATAAATTTTAAGGTAGAGGTCAAAAATTAAAAAAGTTACTTGAACTTTTAGTTTAGATCAAAAGTCAATTAAATGTTTTAGATTATATGTCGAAGCTTAAAATGTTGTTAGAATTTTTATATCATATTCCAGAGATCAAGAAATTATCAGAAGTTTTAATGTTATATACTAGGGAAAAGCTAAGATACTATTAGAATTGTAAAATACATCTAACAAGGTCAATAACTTAATATATTCCATGTCATCGATTAAAGCTTGAGAGTATGAACGATTCTAAAATTTCAAACAAATAATTTAAAAAAATTTTTGGGCACATGTGTAATGTTCAATTTTAAAAACTATCAATTTAAAAAATAAACAACGATTATTTTATACAAAATTCTATAAAAATGAGATTGTTTCCAGTCTCCAAAATTACTAAAATACAATAACTTACTGTACAGAATAGTTTGTTTGTTTGTAATTAAGCACAAAGCTACACAATGGGCTATCTGTGCTCTGCCCACCACGGGTATCGAAACCCAGATTCTAGCGTTGTAAGTCCGCAGACATACCGCTGTGCCACTGGGGGGCGTACAGGATAGAACGCTAGAAACCGGGTTTCGATACCCGTGGTGGGCAGAGCACAGATAGCCCATTGTGTAGCTTTGTGCTTAATTACAAACAAACAAAACCTCCGATGAAACAATCTCATACACTCTACATGTTTCGACGTATACTATTGCGTCATCCTCAGGAGTGTAATTTTTTTTTTTATTTGAAAGTTATGGGGGCGCCATCAGCAGATGATATGCCCCCAAAT
>NW_013665803.1:696172-698315 GCF_000517525.1 Limulus polyphemus | reverse complement strand
GGGGTAGGACACCACAGTCCACTTCCATAGCCGATATATGAGTGTGTTTCAATGCTCCACAACATAATCGCAGACAACGTCCAGTTGTTTAAGGACTGAGCGACTCGCCGAGTCGTAAATGATACAGCCATAATCAATGACGGATCTTATTAAGGTTTTGTACATAAGTATTAAATTCTTTTTGGACGCCATGTGTAATGTTTTGCACAAAATAACACTTATTTATACAATTATCAAACCACCAAGTTACATATTAAATAATTTCACGCCATCTGCTGACAATATTTCCATCAGGTCCATCATCCTTATTCAATATTTTAAATTTACTTTTTTTACATTTAATTATCTCAATAGATTCACGTATATTCATACCAATTAAATATCCAGGTTGTGCTAAAATAACAGTTTTTTCTATTGAATTGTATGATTAGTTTCACTAACATGTTCTGCTAAAGGTGAAATAGTAATAATACTATTTTTAACATTTCTTTTATGTTCATTCAGTATGAAGTTTAAATTGCTTCTAGTTTGTCCTATATAAACTTTTTTACATTCACATAATATTTTGTATATGCCAAATTTTTCCATTAAATCAATTTTATCTTTAGTTGTATTAAGAACTTGTTTATCGGTTTGTATATCTGAAAAATGTTTATTTGTTTTTAATTTGTTTCATTACTTGACAAGATAAACCAGTATATATGATAGTACTAAACATTCTTTCTTACTTTTTTCAGCAAATGGTTTTGACTTAATATTTTTATCCCTGTTTTTGGTTTTATGATAGTTCTGTCAACAACGTCTGAACTAAAACCTCTTTCCACTGTTATGTGCTTAATTAACAATAACTCATTATTGATATCATCCTCTTTACAACATAATTTTAATATCCTATCCCCATAATTGTAAAAAACACAGGTTTCTTGAGATGTAGTATGATGTGGCGGAATGATTACAGAGAAAGATTTTCTATAAATGGTAGTTTCCAATTTATCCTTATTTTTACTCACTAGATTTAAATTATTGAATAAGGATGATGGACCTGATGGAAATGTTGTCAGCAGATGGCGTGAAATTCTTTAATATGTAAATTGGTGTTTCGATAATTGTATAAATAAGTGTTATTTTATGCAAAACATTACACTCCTGAGGATGACGCAATAGTATACGTCGAAACATGTAGAGTGTATGCGATTGTTTTCCAGTTTCATCGGGTTTTTTTACCACTTTTTATCCTGTACAGTAAGTTATTATTTTAGTAATTTTGGAGATTGGAAACAATCTCATTTTTATAGAATTGTATATAAAATAATCGTTGTTTTTTAAAAATTGTGAGTTTTTAAAATTAAATTTTGTATTTCTATTTAAGATAGATCTGCTAAGCTACTTCCCACCGTCCCTAACTTTGAACTGCTGACCAGAGGGAAGGCGGCCAGTTAGTTGCATCCTACTACCAACTATTCATGCTAAGGGATTGACTGTCACTCTTATAACGTAACCACAGCTTAAAGTAAAGAGACTATTTTGTGGTACTGCACGATTAGAAGTTGGCTTTCCACTCCAGGGTTCTACCACAGGATCAACCGATACCCAACATACTTTAAAAGACGTTTATTTGATAAATATTTGGCATTAGTTATAACAAACTCATTCAACAACTGTTTTTCATTATTTTTAAAGTTTTCAGTGCTGAATGAAGGATGAAAATTGTTTTCAATGGAGAGAACAAACAACTTCACGCATATGTTTTTTTTATTCTACCCGAAGGTTCTATAAGGTTACATGTGACGTTCATAGACCCTTGAAAGCCGAAACCTCTGGTAGAATAAACAAAAACATTCAATAACTGTTCTTTAAAATGTAACGTCTCTTGACTTCTAATTCTATTTTTTTATTCTGACCAAGCACACAAACAGCCATTAAAACGCTTTTTCTGCCCGATCTTTCACATTTTAGAGACTACGTTTTGAATAGTCCTATACCGATACAAAATAAGATTAATTATTTTTGATATATTGCTGAATATTTTCATCTTTTTCTTGAATAACCTATGACTTTATATAGTATTTTTGTAGAGTTAGTTAGTTTTGAATTTCGCGCAAAGCTACACGAGGGCTATCTGCGCTAGCCGTCCCTAATTTAG
>NW_013665803.1:682007-695172 GCF_000517525.1 Limulus polyphemus | reverse complement strand
CTCTTTTACCAACGAATAGTGGGATTAACCGTCACATTATAACGCCCCCACGGCTGAAAGGGCGAGCATATTTTGTGGGACGGGGATTCGAGCCCTCGACTCGCAGATTGTGAGTCAAGTGCCCTAACCACCTGGCCATGCCGGGCCAGTAAGCCAAGTACTTTAAGGTCAAGTTAGCTTACCATAACACAGTAGTGTTACTATATTTAGGGGTAGCCAGTGGTTTAACACAGTTATATAAACAATTTCCAAAGAAGCAATAGCAAAAAACATAACTTTGATTATATATATATATATATAACACGATATTTATAAAAAAAGAAACCAACGTAATTCGTTGGGAAGTCACTGAGAAAAACAAAACAAACACATAAATATAAGGAATGCGGTTATTACGTTGAGATACTTAATCTTTATAACCTTGCGTTATGGATTCATTATTTGAATTTAATGAACATAATTATTATTGTAGCTTTATCAGTTTTGTGTGTGATTGCCCTAGTTATTTCTTCTTTATAATTTTTCTAGACATATTTGCTGATTCAAACTAATGTAGAATAATGCTTAAGACGTTTTTAAGAGCCTTTTACTATCCTTTTTATATTTTGCTAAACTATATTATTTAAGGTGATACGTACATCTGTTCGGGACACTAGTGGAGGGGCACTAGCAATGTTTTTGGAATATCACATTCATATATTTCAGGAAAAGGTTCTTACTTAGCACAAAAGTTATACAATAGGCTATCTGCGCAATATATTCCGCGGTAAATCAAACCTTAGATTTTAGTATTGTAATTCCGTAAACTTACTGCTGATCCAACGGGGGACGACAGAAAAAGGGTAATCTTCTATAGTTTCGAATACTTTAAAAATATCCAATGATAAATAACTCGTTGCATTTTAATTCAAGTTGGAATTTATTTATTTTATAAAAAGCAGCTTTGGCCTGTACTTTTAACAACTCTGTGTTAATTAGCTTAGAGATACGCTTGTGTAGTGTGGTAATATGAGATACAGAACCCTAATGTCTAGGTTTAGAATTATTTTAGGCATGGCCCCGTGGTTAGGGGGTTTGACTCGCAATTTACGGGTCGCGGGTTCGTTGGGGCGTTATAATGTGACGATCAATCACGCTATTCCTTTTGTAAAAAGAGTCGCTTAAATCTTCAATCTGTTGCTGCTAAATTAGGGATGGTTAGCACAGATGGCTCTCGTATAGCTCTGCTCGAAATTCAAACCAAAATTATTTTATGACCACCAAAAATGTTAAACATGAATGCGTTATCTTATCATTTAAAAAAAGAATCGTATTAATGCTTTCTATGCGTAATACTTCAGCCTTAATATCGCACTTCTCAAACTAACATTTCAGCGAAAGTCTATTTTCTTCAATACTAACACATATTCTTTACCTTCCACTAGAAGAACTCGCGTTATGAGGTCGTCAGCTACAAATGCATCGCCTACAGACGACACGTGGGATGATGAATAGAACTTCAATTTCGTAAAACGAATCAAACGGATATGAGACAGTACGTAAACAATGCTAAACAACAACAACACATTTTTGCCTGAAAGGAAGAAGGACTTAGGTTTCCATACTAATTGTCCCTATTGATTCAGCGGCAAGTCTGAGGGTTGTAACACCAGAAATGAAGTTCTGATACCCACAGTGGGCACAGCTTTGCGCTTAACAACAAACAAAAGAAGCATACCAATTATAAAGTCAAGAAATAAAGATATAAAGAAGACGTAAAGAAAAGTCGAAACTTGGGTTCGAAAGTTATGGATAAAAAAAAGTCTGTTTGAAGTTAAGCACAAAGCTACACAAAGGGCTTGCTGCCCACTACGGGTATCGAAACCCGGTTTTTAGCGTTATAAGTCCGCAGACATACCGTTGTACCACGGTGGAGGGGGAAGGAAAAACGATTAGAGACGACGAGAACAAACACAAACAAATATTAAAGAAAGCATAAAAAAATTAAAGGTAAAGACTGAATTAAAACAACACAGCATTTTGAAGGGTAAATAAAAAAGCAATTTCTTAATTATTAACAGTAAAGTAGCTGTGCTATAAGGGTAAAGTAGCTGTGCTATAAGGGTAAAGTAGCTGTGCTATAAGGGTAAAGTAGCTGTGCTATAAGCGTAAAGTAGCTGTGCTGTAAGCGTAAAGTAGCTGTGCTGTAAGCGTAAAGTAGCTGTGCTGTAAGCGTAAAGTAGCTGTGCTATAAGAGCAAAGTAGCTCTGATACACTGAAAAATCCTTAAAAAATGCTATAAAATAACGATTGACTGCTGATATATTTGATTTCCTTCCACCTAGTAAAAAATATGTAGCTTGGTAACGGCATATCTACCTTGACTGAACTATGGTTTTATTTTATATGTTCTTTAATTTTTAATGAACAATAAGTTATAGTTACAAATAGAGGAGACGTATTTTATGAATGCTGCCAAATTTAGCTTGGTAGTTTCTTTTTCAGTGACGTTTTGGTGAGGAAAACATAATGAAGAACTTAGATTCTTTTTCGTTTATCTACAAGCTAATAAAGCAGATAAAATGTTCTAAATCATTTATTATTCCGTTATAACCAACACTGAAAATAATTAGACACATTCAAAAATATACGCATATACGACGTAAGCAAGAGGGGTGCGAAGGGTGATATTGTACCATCTAAATTTCATCACTATACGCATAAAAATATTTAAAAGATAAAAATTTAAACTTTTTTCTAAAGAGCGTGTTACACCATCCCTCCAACCACCAAGTATGGCTTCACGACTAATTCCCCTTTTCCTATAAAAACATCACCCCTATAGATTTCTGTCCACGCTTTTATATAGTTCTGTTTAATATTTATGTTTGATATAACTGCCGTATGAATTTCTCGGGTTTTTTGTTCTAATATTTGAAAAGTGATTTTAACGTCACAAAACCGGTACCGTTTAATTCATGATCTCTATTTAGACTGTGAATACTACATTTGTAAGACAGGACTGTTTTTTTCAAACAACTCGCATCTGAAATAATTAAACTTTGGTATTTCTTAACACATACACATTTAACACTATAATTATGGTGAATGCGGCATCTAAACGAAATGATGGAAAAACAATTGTGTCTCTATATCTTCGATGGATTTCAATTTCCATTAAACAACTAGTGTTATCGCACTTAAGATAAATATGAGAAACAAAAACAAATAGCTAAAGTACAAACTACAGAAAACAAAAAGTTTATTGAACCTTACCCAGAAGACTTGTATATGAAATGAAGTTGCAATTTTAACAAAACTTCAGACCAGATATGAGTATTCAAACTCATGTTTAGCGACTTTAAGAACTGCTTCTAATGAAACAGAATGAAGATAACACCATACGAACAAAACTTTTCGAATATTTTTTCTTTTCTGTAACCGGTTGATAGCTTGATGATGCCATCCGTGCAAATAGCTGGAAAAAACAACTCATTTTTTCAGTTCCGTGAATGAGTTTCTCAGCATGAAAACATGGACGCTCCCTGAAAGAGATATTTCGAAGGATGAATATACTTTTGAGTAGTCAGATTGTTATGGAAAATTTAAGCTAGGAAAGCCGAAAGGTATCATTAAAGGGCTGATGACTATGATTAGTATAAGTAATAACGAGTAAAGTATGTATTTTTAGACTAACAAACATGTTTTTTTTACGATTAACAGAACTGTCAGTACAACAGAACAATAAAAAAAGATTGGAATGTAATCTAAAGTTAAAAAAGCACAGATCGATTTATTCAAATTATAGTTGCTATATTTAAACTAGTTTTGATATTTTAGTATAATGAAACGTAAATGTTGCTGTTTAATCACATAACGATCTATCATTTTTGATACACATTTAACCCAAAGAATATTCAATATTTGTTGCATATCTTTTCTAGTAAGATTTTAGACGTGACTGAAAATAATAACCGTTTTGTTCTTTATTTTGTTTATAAAAACTCCATGAATCTGAAAATCATGTTTTGAACTGAGTGAATGGAATGACGTCAACGTGCTTTATAGAGGCTAGCTTTAGTTGGAAGTTCCTAATGAGTTTAAAAGGTACTACTACTGTTAAATATGTAACCGACAAGGATTTAATAATACGACAACGTTTTTGTTATATTAAACAGCATTAATATGTAAATCATGTAACGAAATGTTTTCTCTTCTTGTAAACTAGACAGTAATATTGAATAATGACAAGTTCATTTTCTGGTACAATGTACTCTATTCTGTGGTATTTTGAAGCTTTTCATGTAGACTTTGCTTTTCAGAGCTTAAAAGCCGTTATCCATAACATTTTTAATAAAATAAAATAAGCAAAATATCGTACTTTTGTTTATGACATCTATACAACTAATGTATGTTTTAAGGAATTGTTTATTTCGAATTATTCAACCAAACAAAATCTTTACTTACATATATAAGTTTTCATTTTCAGTGAATCCGAAGCTAAAAAGACTAAGCCTAAAATAAAGTTTTATGGACTACATTTGTCTCAAGTGCAAAAATAACGACGTTTTCCTCCCTGGGCTGCACGAAGCCTTTTTCAATTCGTCGAAACATTGTCCACTCCTAAATTCCAAGCAGATTTAGTCCATAAAAGATTCATATCCACAGCTGGTTTTAGTTATTCTTTAAAAACAGATCCTTAAACTCTCTTCTATCTTCCACCCACGCATTATTCGAGATTCTTCAAATAAACGGTTTACTTTGTTACATAATTTCATGATTCTTTTCTGATCGGGTCCGGCATGGCCAGATGGTTAAGGCGTGTGACATTACTAAGTGTCACTGGATGTCCCAATGTTTTGTGTAGCATTATTAGAAGACACTGAATGTCCTTATGTTTTGTGTAGCATTACTGGGAGTCACTGGATGTCTCTGTTTTGTGTGACATTACTAAGCGTTCACTGGATGTCCCTATGTTTTATGTAGCATTACTAGAAGACACTGCATGTCCTTATATTTTGTGTAGCATTAATAGAAGTCACTGGATGTTTCTGTTTTGTGTGACGTTACTAAGCGTCAATGAATGTCGTTTTGTTTTGTGTGACATTACTAAGCGTCACTAGATGTCCTTATGTTTTGTGTGACATTACTAAATATTAATAGGTGTACACATTTTTTTGCATTACTAGAAGTTATTGGATGTCATTATGTCTTGTGATATTACTAGGTATCACTTGTGTTCATACATATTGTGTGACGTTTCTAAGCTACAGTGGGTGTTCATATTTCTTATGCGACATCACAAGGGATCACTAGGTGTCCACATTTTTGTGTAAATTACTAGACAACACTGGGTGTTCATATTTGATGTGTGACATTAATAAGAGACACTAAGTCTGTACTATTTTGCGTTACGTTATTAGGAATCACTGGTGTTCATATTTCTTGAGTGACATTACTAGCGACACTAAATGCCTATTTTGTTTAGCTGACTCTACTGAGTGGAGTTCTCAAAGCCACTATTTTCTCTAGTCCTTATAATGGCATAGCTTGTAAACAAAACGATGTATGAATATTCGCGTATTTTTTCAAAATAACAAAATCCTGCAAATTTGAATAATCATGCAGAAACCTAATAAATGGTCATTTAAATAAGTATGTTACATTTTAACAATAAAATGTATTTGACACCGTCACGTTATTAACCAATTGTTGGCTTGACTTCAGAGGTTGTTTACGGAAATATCTGAAGTTCATAAGATTTCGAACGTTTTGTCATACAACGTAACAATCAAATAAGTTTCAAAAGCTTCATTTTATTGATGTAAAAATTCATACAGATCACAAATAATGTGGAAAATAACGAAAAGGGAAAAAGGAAAATTCAGGTTTTGGGGTATTATTCCACAACGATTATATATTGACTAATTCTACATCCTTCGCTACATCATATTTTGAAAACATTGCACACAATACATTTAATGCAAATATATAAAAAATACATACTTTTATGAGAAAATGATTTAAATCCTGTAGTTTGGCAGCTTCAATGAAATATTTTTGTCACTATTTGCTCTGATGTTTTGATTTGAACAAAAGACTAATTTTACGTTTTCATATTACATAATGGGAAAACTGAGATAACCCACGTTTATGAGAATTAATTATAAAAGTAAGCAAAGAATTTCAAACAATTTTCGAATAGAATATTTTTAACCCTAGAATTGTCGATGTGGTCCATTCGATTTTTAGCTATATTCATCTAATGTATTTATGCACCAAATTGTTTGTGGGTCCCTGATTTTATAATAACAGTCCTTTGTAACATGAGTCACATAAATTTAAAGCCAAATTCCGACAACATTACAATTAGTTTGACTAATTACTACCTGGGTTTCCCGAGTATTTTACACAGAAAATAAGTAATTTCACCCAATATTTTGATGTGTTCTTCATAAAAGTAATGCTGTTTTAGTTTTAGTCTGAACAACGTTCTGCAAAACTATATTGTTCGATCTATCGGACATTAATTGATGTGAACAATAAATTGTACAATACGGTTCGAAACAAACATACATTTTCACTATCTTACAATTATAGTTATAACAACATACTAATCTTAATTTTTTGTCAGAGAACACAAATATAAAAGTAATCAATAGATCCATAAACGTCGCTATCATTATGTATATTTTTATAGTAGAAAATATAAAATACTTTCATTATACAAAGAACAGGTACATAGGATTTGACACTACTTGGAAGTTTACCAAATGTAATAATTATAATATTTGATTATAAATATTAAGCTAGTAAATATATGTCAGTAACACCAGAGGTCGTTATTACTTAAGCTTGTTTACAAAATACCGACTGAAGTGTTATCAAATAGTAATGAAAAAGAGACAATATTTACAAGATATTGGAACGTTGCTTCATAACCTGGAAATTAAGCAAAAATAAACTACTTAAGGAATAAATAAACTTGGATACGTACGAAAATATTTTTACACTAATCTTTTTCGTCAACTGACATGTAATATTAGTTACTCACTATACACACAATACTTTTAGAACTGGACAATTGTAACGTTGTAAATTAGTCCCGAATCAGCAATGGAAATAGTGAAACGCAAGTATGAGCAAAACAAGATATGTTCGTGAATATTCAATGTTTCTTTTTTCTTCTTCCAGCACAAAAAGGCTGGCAATGATTATTTTAAGAATTTTTGACCTTCGTTTCTTGATTAACCATGCTATTCATTTGAAAATACATAAATCTAAATTTTGGGTTTGATCGCTTTATCATTGTTATTGTGTTTTATTTTTCATAATACATTTTTTAACCAATTAAATGTTTTTAACTTTTGATAAGTTACTAATAACGTTGTTTTACATGAACATTACTACCACAATTATAAATGGAATATTTTATTACCCATTATATTCAAAATACTTTTCATGGCTTCAACATTTCAGTTTCTGTGTGAGAAATTTGTGAAGTATACAATTTCTTGTATTTAGTACAATGCTCGTAAAATTATAGAATCTCAAAAAAAAAGAAAAAAGATTTTATATACATATCTCCTATTCCTTTCAACTTTTTCAATATCACGTGTCTAGGTAAATAACTCCCCGGATGTCAGGGTTATTCTTAGATACTCACAGCTGATTTTTTACCGATAATTTTCTAATACATTTCACAGATGATTAATTCTCAGATTGTAAGAAATGTGAATCAAAATAATGATCAGTACATGTACTTCCAAAACTCGCAAAATTAATATTCTGTAAATCAATTGTAAGATGTATTTTATTACATACATTTTTTCCAGAACCCTAACCTAATATCACACTTTAAGGCTAAAACAAAAGGTTACATATTGTATCCCGTACATGTGCTCATGGCAGTGAGAGGGTTAAACCAGATATTGTTTCAGTGTCATGTTTGGAAGTATTGTAGTTGAGATGACACTTTGGAAAATATTTTTTAATTGTACGTCTTATACGTATCTCTACCGACACCTTAGAAAACATTTTTTTCATTGTATGCCTGATACTAATCTCTACCGACACCTTAGAAAACATTTTGTAATAGTATACCTTATACTTATCTCTGCCGACACCTTAGAAAACATTTTTCAGTTATATACTTTAAACGTATTTCTAGCGACACCTTACAAAACATTTTTCAACTGTATACCTTATACTTATCTCTGCCGACACCTTAGAAAACATTTTTCAGTTATATACTTTAAACGTATTTCTAGCGACACCTTACAAAACATTTTTCAACTGTATACTTTATACTTATCTATACCGACACCTTAGAAAACATTTTTCAACTGTATACTATATACTTATCTATACCGACACCTTAGAAAACATTTATCAACTGTATACTTTATACTCATCTTTACCGACACCTTAGAAAACATTTTTCAATTGTATATATATATATATATTATACTTATCTCTACCGATACTTTAGAATTTTTTAATAGTATACCTTATACTTATTTCTACTGCTACTTTAGAAAACATTTTTCAATTGTATACCTTATACTTATCTCTGCTGACATCTTAGAAAACATTTTCAATTGCATACCTTATACGTATCTCTACCGACACCTTAGAAAATATGTTTCAGTTGTGTACTTTATACCGACACCTTAAACTTTGTTTTAATCGTATGTCTTATACGTATCTCAACTGACATCTTAGAAAACATTTTTTAATTGTATATCTTTATAATTATCTCAACTGACACCTTGGGAAACATTTCTTGGTTGTACGTCTTATTCTTCTCTTCTGAAATCTTTCCTAATAGAATGTCTTATACCTATTTCTTCTGACAACTTGAAAATTATTTCTTGATCGAATGTCTTACATTTCTCTCTACTGACACCTTGTAAAACATTTCTAAACTACATGCCTTATACTTATGTGTACTGACACCTTAGAAAAAAAATCGAGAGTTGAAAGCAAGTAATACATTTTCCTTAATTGAAGTATTACTGTTATTCATGCTGAAAGTTTGGAAGATATTCTGTAACTTAATGTATGTTAGTTATCCAAGTTTACATCTTGAAATACACACCATATAGCTATTCCTGTTGATATCTTGAAAAACCATTCTATGCTTTGATATCCTTTAGTTTTCCATGGTGACATCTTAGAGAACACTCCATCACCGAACGTCTTAATTATGCATGTTGACATTTTGAATTATATTCTATAGCTGGACGATCTGTAGTTGTATATAGTGACATATGGAAACGCGTTATGTAATTGAGTATCTTTTAGTTTGTTTGTTGAATTTCGCGAAAAGATGCTTGAAGGCTATCTGCACTAGCTGCCCTAATTGTGAAGCGATAGACTAGAAAGAGGGCAACTAGTCAACACCACTCACAAACAGGTCTTGGGCTGCTCTTTATCAAAGAAAAATGGGATTTAACATCGCATTTGAATACTACCACGGCCGAAAGAGTGAAAATGTTCGGTGACGAGATTCGAACCCGCGACCTGCATATTGCGGGTCGAGCGCCCTAATTACTAGACCATGCCAGGTATCTTTTAGTTAGTCTTAGTGATATTTTGGAAAGCGTTCAGTAATTGAAGACTTTTTAGTTAGCTAAGGTGACATCTTGGAAAACATTCTTTAATTGAGAGTAGTTAATTATCAGCTATTTTATTATTTAGTTTTCTGTTAAGCAAAACAGCTAGAACCCATATTCATTTGCACTAAAAATAACAAAAAAAAATCATGAAAGACGGCCATGACTTAGATGCATATTCAAACTGCAAACAAAATTCTTATTAACTTACATAAACTTGCTTAAAATATATGCTATACTATAATAATAGGACTGGCCAAATAGAAAAGCTTAATTTTTAAACTGATAAACAAAGGGACTAGTCGATCAGAGTTCGATCGATTGATTGAGAGATATCTTTAAGTAGCAGTTAATAAATGTTGGTAATGATTTGGGTTCGTTACGCTAATCGGGCTGAACATTGGTAGTGAATTTAAATCACGAATGTTCGAGTTTGCCTCTCTAAGCGTTTGGACATTGAAGGAAGTGTGGTTTGAGGCGGTATTTCTTCCAGTTCCAAAGAATGATTTATTGAAGAAGGGTGGAAAATGGCTGTTAAGGGATGGCAAGTTCACAAGCTGTTGAGATGCCACATGTATAGGTGTTGTATTAATGTTCAGTGACGAGATTGAAGCACTTATGTTAGCGTTGCTGTTAAGTTTGGGGTGCTGGTCCAAGTCGTTTTCAAATCCACCAAATATATTTTCATACAGAGTTGATGTAGGCATATTTCGCGTACTTGACATGCTCAAATGACTTTGGATTGGCGCTGTGGTTGCGGGATAATGTGATTGTTGAGTCATCACTATTACGTTTAATTCGGTGTTGGGTGACAAAGAACCAAGCTTCTGTGAAGGCCCAGGTGCTGAACTGAATATGGGAGAGGTGACTTCTAGATTTAAAGAGGAGGGATTAGAAATAGAAGATCGTTGCTGAGGAGAATTCTGGTGTGTTTGTTGTGCCGTTGCCCATTGTTTAATGTAATTATTGAGCTCTGTTGGAGAAAGACGATGGAATCTTTTACCTACAGTTTTAGGTTTTGTAGAACCAAACTTTGTCTGTGCGAAAGTAGCGGTAGTAAAAGTAAGTGGAGCTACAGACTGGGAGAAGAGGGTGGTTACTGGACTGTTTGACTTGAAGGTAGACATCGAGGCACAGTTGTCTGGAGAAGAAGTAGCATCAAGAGAGATCTGGTTTAGTTGTGTGGTAGCTCGATCCACTGGTTTGAAACACCGAGCTTCGGGATTAAAAGGAAGCGCCAGTTTATGATGCTGTGATTCCCCACAGTTGTTAGCTTTATTGTACAATACTCTAACGGGTCCTTTCTCACCTAGACGGTACGACACCTCTCCTGGATCTATCCAAATGCTGAGATCTTTGGGTAGGTTCTCCTGGATGTCAGACAAGTTCACACCACAATACATTGCGGCAGCACCAAATGCTAGATCTAGTGGAGGCGTGGTTTTCAAACAGCGGAATCCCGAGCCTTTCATTGGACTCTCAGGATACCAATGGCCAGCAAACCTCTGTTTTACCATCTTTTCCATCTCTTCTCCAAACTGATTGACTCTTCTTCTCGGTAATTTGTTATAAAGGAAAGAAATGAGAAAATTCAGAGCTACTTGTACCTCGACGTGCATTATTATTTTTTTACTGTTGATAATACCTTCTTTTAGGAAGATTCAAGACGTTACTTCTCTTGTTTTCTTAAGCACCTACGCAAAGATTTTCCTAGACGTTATGCCTCATCAATTATTCAGAAGAATCTGTAAAGATAAGGTAATAGACTTAGTATGCATATTGAGTTATACAGGCTATTTATATCAGTAATAGACTTAGTATGCATATTGAGTTACACAGTTTATTTATATTAGTAATAGAATTAGTATGCATATTGAGTTATACAGGTTATTTATATTAGTAATAGACTAAGTATGCATATTGAGTTATACAGGTTATTTATATTAGTAATAGACTTAGTATGCATATTGAGTTACACAGTTTATTTATATTAGTAATAGACTTAGTATGCATATTGAGTTATACAGGTTATTTATATTAGTAATAGACTAAGTATGCATATTGAGTTATACAGGTTATTTATATTTAAGAATAAATTTTAATGAAGGGTTTTGTTGAACACTTTTACTTTAAAAAATAAAATAAACATCTTTAAGACTTTTTAACCTATCGATCCACAGTTATTGAAGTACGTAGAAATGATATATTTAGAAGCATGGTTGAAGTACTAGATATTTTTGTTATGGCTATCGATTGGTCCACTCCTGACGAAAATGTTTATTAAAAAAGAAAAGTAAACCGTTACAATAAGAATCTGTACTATCTACATGTATGTTCTTTTATTTCTTGGGTTTTTACACTAATTCAAAGACTTCCGTCCTCTGTAAATATTAACAACAGTCTCTGCCTGAAAAATAAAAATGTAATTTTTCATTCTTATAAATTTTCTGAATCGTATAGTTTGTTTATTCTCTAATCTCGTACACAAAATAAGTCTTAGTAACACCACGATGACTGAAAAACTCTAAAATATTATATTCAAACTTCTACTAAAAGTGATTTAGAAATAGTTGTAGTTGGAGGTATAATTCATTAAGGGTCTCATCCACAGTTTATTTAGCCTGGTTTGGGGATGATATATCGATTTGGTAAGTCTTTGTCGGTTGATATCTATACAAATGTCAGTTCAGCTACTATCAAGACACTTAAGTCGAATAGATAGTGTGTGATTTTTTAAAATACAGCTAAGTTACTTTTTCTTATTAGGTTTACTTAAAATAGATCAAATTTCAGGCACCACACAGAAAAGAATGATATTTTAGAAATGACTTAAATCATAGCTTGAAACAGGGTTCTTAAAAACAACAAATGATATTTCCTGGTTGGTAATTTCTTCGTTCTCTCATCATTAAGGAATACTGACAATATAAATAATGTAACATATTTTACACAACCATGTTATTTAAAACCGTTTAATATTGATTCATTAATCCTGGCAGCTTGTCATTGTAATATCTCTAAGGTACGTAGTACAGATTTCATGAAGATAAAAAGATGTTAGTTGAAGTAAAAATGTTCTTCACGCCGTTTAAAACATTACGAAAATTCAGATTTTATAGTATGTTATATATTATATGTATATTAATCAACAGCTCGACTGCCAGGAACATTCTTAAAATCTGTTATGCAAATGCAGTTAAGTTGTTTTGACTGAGGCAAAAGAAAATAAAGTAAATACAACTGTGTACATTTTTTAAATAAGTTATTTGAAAGAAATAATAATTTTGAATCTTGTACCTTTACATAACTATCTTATACATACCAAGATGATTTTATGTAACTTTTGGAAAATTAAGTCCTAAGCGTTCAAAAAAATATTTGAATCTTATGCTCTATTTTTTTACATAACATCATCGATTATTCCCCCACCCCATTTCTTTTTTTCTCCCTGTGGTAGTTACATTATTTTAGATTAGCTACTTTCTTCTTTACTGTTTTAGTGTCTGTTGCAGGATATTAAGTTCTTGCTGTATATATATATATATATATATATATATATATATATATAT
>NW_013665803.1:677696-681472 GCF_000517525.1 Limulus polyphemus | reverse complement strand
TATATATATATATATATATATATATGTATATATATAAGAATCTAACTGCTTTCTCTACTTTTATTCTAAAGCTGATTTTTTTAATCATTGTCGTTCTCTTTCTCAGTAACACGTGGGTTTGTTTGAATTTATGCACAAAGCTACACAATGGGCTCTCTGTGCTCTGCCCACCACGGGTATCGAAACCCGGTCCGCAGACATACCGCTGTGCCACTGGGGGGCCAGTAACACGTGGGATCCAAACACATAGAACCTTATGAAAGGGACTTAATAGTAATTGTTTTGGTATCAACTTTGCTCTTACGGAGTTTTTTTTTCTCATTCAACTACTTTGATTTGCAAGATTTTGTTGACCTCTTTACCAATTTCATGCCAATTTTCTATTTTCTTCTAACTTCTTTTATCTTTCTGTCTAGGTCTTTTCTTAATGTTGTATATCCTTTTATTTGGTCTTTTCTCACTTGTTATTTCTTTCCACATATTGAAGAATGAATAATAATTTATTGGATCTGTGTTCCATAACATACAGAGTATTAAGTATATGAATCTACACAATACTCGAGTCATTTTGCGCCATGATTTTTTTCTTTGGTTCTATGTGCATTGCCTCTAGCCTTTTTCTAAAGAAAATACTATTTTATTTTTATGAAAAGATTATTATTTTTTTCTAAGCAGGACCTGCCCTAGTGGTTATGTGACGGATTTGTTATTATACATTTATTTTGATATCGACGTTTGTTTAGATTAAATTAAATTTAGAAACATACATAGCTTATACTGTTAAATAAGTAAAGCGAAACTCTTGCGTATTCTCCAAAGTTGTAGAATATTCTCGAGAGTAAGAACCAACAATAGATGTATGCACGTAAACGCTTAAATGTAGCTTTGTATTGTTACGTAATCTGAATTTTCTACAAACTCTTCACACGCCTATAAATATAACCAACGCGACGCGCCAAAAAAAGAGTACCCATTATTAGTTTGCTATAGTTGGTGTGCTATAAACTTCGGAAGCTATAACTGTGATTATTATAACGCTTATTAATCGGAAAATTTAAGATATTTGACCAGGAGCATTTACAAAGTTCAAACATTACAAATCATTTAACTTCAGTGGATTCTCATCGGACATTAGTACTTTCATGAAAACATTATATAACTCGGCGTGTGTGGCTGGTGAATAACGAAGGACAAAGCTAGCTAGCTCCCCGTGAAGCGAATCGTACTTACATCAACTTCGAATTAACTCGCTCATCGTGAACCCTCGATAAGATATCGAAGAAGTTTCAGACTAGAAAGAAGACTTTATATTGCTGGTAAGTTTGTGAAACTTTTGTTTATAAATCATTGTGTGTAATAATTATATGTAATAACTGTTATTGTAATTTGTATTGTCGTTTGTATACTAAAAAAAATTTTGTGTTAAAAAAGAAAACTGTGTGTATAAATCTTGTTGGCAAATATCATAAATTGGAGATATATCGGCATATATTTAAATACTAAATCCAACGTACAATTTAACAACTAAAGTTAAATTATCAGTTAATTCATTTTCAGACCGTAACAGTTAGCATTTCATTGGGCTGCGGATCGAAGTGTCCAAGGTTTGAGCTGCGATATGGCTTTGAACACGCTTTTCACTTTCAGCTATGCAGATACTACAATAGTGACAGATAATCTTGATCTTCGGTGTGGCGTGTGCTGATATTCTGTTACCCTCCCTCTGGTCAGTAGTATTAAACTAGGGGTGGTTATGCCTGAGCCTTAGGGGTCACCGATCAAATCTTTGAGCTCACGTGTCACATAAAATGCTGTTTAGGTTGGAAATATCGAATACAAAACACTGAGCCAAAAGGATTAGTAAAAATTGGGAGGGTTTTAATTAGAGCTTGTTTTAACTAGATCAAAAGGATCAGTAAAGATTGGGAGGAGGTATTCATAACATGCTCTACGCGTAGCTTAATAAAATTTTAATAAGAGTTTATGTACGTAATTGAATCATAGGGACTAATAATAACTGGATTTTGTGTTCGATGTGAATGTTCACAAAAAGTTCAAAAACATTGAAGATGTATGCTAATAAAGCCAAGCAGGAACTTAATACACTGTCAAACAATCAGCATGATATAACTAAATAAACAATGATCTTTGATGAGATTCAGCACCAAAAGACAAGAGATTTAAAACCGTGTTGTAATATAGACCACGTTTGTGAATCGTTTAGAACATTCAAAGATATAGCAGAAACCATATTAATTACAATGTGGTGGTTGGGTGACAACATCAACACGAAGTATAACCAGAGCTGAAGGGTACAGGAAGCAGGCTATACTTGTGAATTATTCATGTATGTGAATTGAAAAATAATATATCCCGGTAACATATATTATAGGACAAAACGTTGTAACCACGTGTGGAAAAAGCACCTCTTCTTTATTGAAGATTTTGAGTTCTTGTTGAAAGATGGTTATGATCAAATTGGGAGCTATCTTAAAATAATGAAAAATGATTCAATATAGACAAAAACACATTATTTTCATTTGAGTGCTTTAGATTTTACAAAACTTATGAGTGTTCTTGAACATTCCACATTTTACTGTTAGACTAATTACGTCTTTCTGCATTTGAACAATCCTTCTTTCACCCTGTTCTTAATTAAGTGTTTTTCATTGTTTTACTAGTGAGTTTTCCATCTTAAAAGCCCTTGATAACTTGTTTCGTACACGTCAGGAAATTTTGTTTTCAAGCGCAAAGCTACACAATAAGATAACTGTGCTGTGCCCATAGTGGGTCTCGACCACAGAATTTTAACGTTATAAACTCTTAGGCTTAGCACTGAGGCACGGTTGGAGCGTATGTCATGGAAATAATTTCAAAGATACATAGCCATTCATGCTACATTTCAAACTTGAAGGATAACAAAGTAACCTATTATAT
Source organism: Limulus polyphemus (assembly GCF_000517525.1). NCBI lineage: Eukaryota > Metazoa > Arthropoda > Merostomata > Xiphosura > Limulidae > Limulus > Limulus polyphemus. The sequence continues at coordinate 678,535 of NW_013665803.1, read as the reverse complement.
ATTTAGAATTTTGCCTAGTCCGTTCAATTTACTCTTAAGTAACTAAAATCGCAATGCAATTAACCGGATATAATCAAAATATTTAAGGAAATATGTAAAAGCTGATCGATAAGATATTAATAGCGATACATAGCTGTAAGATGCTCATTTCAGTGTAACATATTTCTAGTCATATCATGAGTGGAATACTACTGCTACTGAGCATTATGTCCACTCGAAGAAGAAACAGCAAGAGGAAGAAATTGACTTGACTATCAAATTTCTGGTTTTATGAGTTATCTATGTTTTGATCAACGCGTTTCTTTAACATCGAGTTCAAGGAATAATAGGAAAACAGATGAGAGGAAGGACAATCATACCATTTATTAAGCAAAGTGAGTTTCAGTGACCTCTTAGAATTTTTGGTTTTAGGTGCCTAGCTATCTATTTATTCAAAAGATCGGATTTTGATTAATTCTGTTATCCGTTCCCAACAGCATATATATATATATATATATTCACCGGTTCTGGTTATTCATCTGTTTTCTGTATTTTTTTCTTTTGTCATGGATTCATCTTTTGAAATTCTTTTCCGTTATTTCCTAACATTTTCACAAGTAAGTGTATGTAGTGGAAATGCGCTCATCTTCTGGTTAAGAGTTGGTTTTCTTAGTTTAATGGCAGAGATCCAAGTATCCTAAATTGGAATTCTTCCCGGGGACGAAGGATGACGTAGAAGAAAGTGAAGGTAGGCCATCACATTCGTTTATACGGCAGTTGGTAATACTACTGATATTGTAGGTTTTAGATAGTGCTTGGTAATATTACTGATGTTGTAGGGTTTTAACCAGATTTTCTTT
>NW_013665803.1:674224-676909 GCF_000517525.1 Limulus polyphemus | reverse complement strand
TTTTCTTTAAGGATGGCAGGAATGAAAAACTTTCCAAATGTAGTATTACTAAACACTTTCTAAAAAAAAGCGATATTAGGCCTACTTTCATATTTTTTTAGATTCATTTTTCATTCCCGGGAAGAAATTGTAAATTCCAACTTAGAATGCTAGAATCTCTTGCCACTAAACAAAGAAAACCAACTATTAATAAACTAGAAGATGAGCGCACTGTCTCTACATCTTCGGTTGTAAGAATGTCAAGAACTAACAGAACATGAACTTCGATCGTTGAATATGAGATGAACTAAAAGTATGGATTCAGCAGCAAAAATGAGTCGTTTAGTTATTTACACACAATATTTAGGAAATAATATATTTCCACTTTCTTTCCCTATAATATACGAAAATATCTGAAAGGACTTTGCTAGCCTAGAGTTAAACAAAACACAGTTCAATCATTTTGTTTGTTATATAATATGATTCCTTATATCTCCAAATCAAATAATTAGTTGTTAAGGTTAGCCAGTGTATGTTAGTAATTATCATGAGCCCCAAATAACAACAAATTTACCAATATATGCTTTAATATTAGTTATAAATTTGAGGCGATATTTAGCTATATTCTTTCACTATATTTGATATTACAAGATCAGTCATACACTAATGCGACTCGTCTCATCCGTAATCATTTTTTGAAATAAATATCAATTTCATCCCCTTTAACTCACATGTTAATGCGAAAGGTGAAACGTCTCGAATGTGAAACTTAACAGACTGACTTAGTCTCCATAGACGCAGGTGCTTATAACTAGTATTGATTCTTCCTGTACCAAATATCTTCATCAACTATTGTAAGTTGGTTTTAAGCTGCTCTTAATGTTTATTTTGTGCAAAGTTATTGTTAAATCTTAACGTTATCTAATTGAAAAGTGAACAATGAGGTAATTAATTTCACGATATACTTATATATATATATATATATATATGAGAGTATCAGTACAACGTACTCTTCTTTCACTATAGAGTTGCTCTTGTTAAGTAGTTAGAATTCTACCACTGCTCTGATAATGATTTAAGGTATTACACTTTTGTTTTATGAGTCTGAGTTCTAGAGACAATAGGTGTTTATCAGATAAGTTATTTTACTCCACACGCTGATAGTTGCTCGAATGTCTCCCAAATAAATAATATACATTAAAATACTAATATTTATCTTGATAAATGTATTTCACATTCATTTCGTATCATTCAACCTACATTTGATAACCCAGACCTCTTTTCTTGAAAAAAAAAAAGCTACTTAAACCACGAAAACCACCCTAACGACAAATAATTTTTCTACCTACTTCAAGGCCCGGCATGGCCAGGTGGTTAGGGAGCTCGACTCGCAATCTGCGGGTCGCGGGTACGAATCCCAGTCACACCAAACATGCTCGCTCTTTCAGCCGTGGGGGCATTATATAGTGACGGCCAATCCCACTATTCGTTGGTAAAAGAGTAGCCCAAGCGTTGGTGGTGGGTGGTGATGACTAGCTGCCTTCCCTGTATTCTTACACTGTTAAATTAGGGACGGCTAGCGCAGATAGCCCTCGTATAGCTTTGCGCGAAATTCAAAACATACAATACCTATTTCAATCTACGTAGTTTATATAAATTCTAATTTTCTAGAAAGGCTTCTATTAGTTTTTAAAACAAGTATTGAACTTATATTGGCTGCAGCTGATGCAAAATGCAAGCACCAGTTAAGTTTGTGACTATGTTATTCACTTTATACTCGTATTAGCTGTCATATGATGATCCACTATTCTTATTTTAGGAATTCTAAATGAATATTTTTCGTTTCTTTACTACCGAATAAGATTGAATTGTGAACATTGGAACATTACTAAACAAAACATGGCATTTCAAGAATTACAGATAAAGATACTTGCAGGTGAAACGTATGCCAGAGATGCTCCAGAAATTGAATTGGTACGTTTTATGAATCTAAATTCAAGAAAACATAGTTATAGTAAAGTTTACGAGGAGTTTCTATACTTCGATTGTTCCTCCTACTCCCTCTCACACAAGAATTGAATATTTTTTGGTCTGAAAAAATTAATTACTTTTGAATTAAAAATTAACTTGTAAGTGATGTTCAGTCCAGAAGCAGAAACAACACATTAAAATAAAAGAAGGTAATTTATTATTTGTCAGCCTAGAAAAATGCTTCTGAAGATACTCTCATTTTGCTGTAAAATACATACAATTGTTCGGAAAAACTTTAAGAAGGGTGTAAAATATATACACATGCTCAGTAAAGTTTTGAAACGAAGTATAATTTATATGACTCTTTAGAAAAGTTTTAAAAGGGTGTAAAACATTTAGTAAGCAGTAAATTATTAGTTTGTGATCCTTAGAAAAATTGATTCTAAAACCATTCTGTAGTTCAAATAACGGTTTTAGATAGAATAGTACCTTCACACTAATATTTATGATAAAAATCACCTAGACTGTAGTTTTTTCAATTTTTTTCAGTTTGTCCATTACGAATTTCAAACCAGAAGTCCCCCGGTGGAACAGCGGTAAGTCTTCGGATTTATAGTGCTAAAATCAGTGGCTCGATTCCCCTCGGCGAACACAGCAGACAGCCTGACGTGGCTTTGCTATAAGAAAACACACAACACATACACAAAACCAGAAGTGTGACCCCCCAGTGGCACA
>NW_013665803.1:672077-673421 GCF_000517525.1 Limulus polyphemus | reverse complement strand
CATTGTGTAGCTTTGTGCTTAACAACAAACATACAAATGAACAAACTTTAAACCAGAAGTGGGAAAAAATTATAAATGTGTAAATTATGAAAAAAAGAAACAAATAACTAAATTATTATTATTACAATTGTTTTACAATTTAATAGAAACAAATAGAAGACGCAAAAAAATATTCAGTAAGAAAAATCATGAGGCAGACAGTACAACCATTTTAATAATATAACGTATATAATTAGGTGAATTACAATTTGTTTAAGCAATTATTGCTTCACATTTCATGCACTTTCTTGAAATTTCTTCCCATGAAAATAAAACTGATCTTCGGAAATGGATTCCCGCCAAGTTTCAAACTTATGATTGCATTGGATACAAGTTAAATCTTATTTTGATCGGATTGGATACAAGCTGGATCTTCTTTCGATCGGATTGGATGCAAATTAAATCTTATTTTGATCGGATTGGATACAAGCTGGATCTTCTTTCGATTGCATTGGATGCAAATTAAATCTTATTTTGATCGGATTAGATACAAGGTAAAAATTCCTTTGATCGGATTGGATACAAGTTAAATCTTATTTTGATCGGATTGGATACAAGCTGGATCTTCTTTCGATTGCATTGGATGCAAATTAAATCTTATTTTGATCGGATTAGATACAAGGTAAAAATTCCTTTGATCGGATTGGATACAAGTTAAATCTTATTTTGCTTGGGTTAGATATAGTTTCTCTCTCTCTCTATATATATATATATTGAAACAAACCATCCTATTTTTCACGATTGTTCAATTATTTACAACAGCTATAGAAAAAAAAACACAATTCTGCTGAGACGTCATGCTGTTTAAGAACTGTACATAATATGGCTAGATTGTGAAATCATTCTTTTTCATTATCCAGAACCATTTATGTTGCGATCTTAATCTCCGTTTCATATATGAATAGTTTCGTAAAATTATCTATTGGTAACGTTTCGTTTTGTTGAGCGCTCAGGCTATGTATTTTCAAGCACACCAATAAGATAACGTAAAGAAAAAATACAACTAAAAATATCCAAGGTGCCAAGACATGATATATAAAACAAACACGAACTACATCAATATGAATTCATTGCTAGTATAAACAAGAGGGAATCCTCGATAGCCGCCGCACGATTTTAGGCACGATTAAAGTAAATTAATCTATGAGACCTTGAACGTGGTCAAATACATCAATCGAAAGGATTTGACCTCCTGAGTCCAAAATTGTAATTATATCTTAAATCGGCCAAGAGATGATGGAGCTATGTGCTAAATGTTTGTACTTGAAATAAAGTAAAACAAAAACTCATAGAATGGCTTTGAGT
>NW_013665803.1:668813-671882 GCF_000517525.1 Limulus polyphemus | reverse complement strand
ACTCAAAGCCATTCTATGAGTTTTTGTTTTACTTTATTTCAAGTACAAACATTTAGCACATAGCTCCATCATCTCCATAGAAGCGGAACTAATCACCTTAAATGTATTACCAGTCTCATGAAGCTATACTTAGGTGTTTTTAATTTACTTATATAATTATTACAGAAAATGCTTTCCGAAATATGTAAAATAAACATAGGTGATTTTATGGAAAATGCAGTTTTCAGTCGTCGCTGTAAAACGAGTTCATTCATGAAAGACAAACGAACACCGAGCTTAATCCATTGAAAACTAAAATGAAGGAAATATTCTGCCAAAACATGAAATTTTACTGCAGTTCTGGTTTTATTGAACTTTTCAGAATTTAAAAGAGTTTACAAAAAACAAAACAGACAAATTATACCTCACAGTTATTGAAAGGAATTCACCCGAAATGATACACATGGCACGCTTTAAAGCTTTGTAGTAGACACACAATCAGTAAGGTTTTGAGATCCTTGAGAATAACTGTTCTTTTCAAGAATGCAGCTGAGCCCAAACAATTTTTAAAAGAAAGTTTTTGTTCCCGAACCTACGCCAAAGTAAAATATCTTTTTTTATATCGGCTATTTCAACATGGACTAGCACAGTGTTTATGGCACTTTCTTCAATCCAGAATTACGAAGTGGTTATATTATCGACCTCACTCTGGAGCATGAACATGTCGATGTCACTGACGTCATTCCGGAATAACAAGTGTTTGTATTTCTGATCGTAATCCGAAGTAACAGTATTTATATAACGGACTTCGCAACGGAGTAACAAAATGCTTATGTCATTGACCTTGAGCTAATGATTCTTCATAAAAAATATAAAAACATGCTCTTTGTGTTTCACTCCTAATTTCTTTTGTATCAACAGTAGGCTAACATCTCTCACTATTCAGAATTAAAGGTTATTAGGAATCTGTCACGTGATTGGGATTGACCAGTGCCTTATATTTAATAGGAACCGTTTTTCAGTTTCGTAAATATTTTGTTGTGCGCTATGGATGTGAAAACTGTTATATTCTGTGTGAAATACTTTCAAATGTTTTTGATATAAACAACAAGCTAATTTTGGTAAACGCAGCTGCATGCTGTTGGTAAGAATATTCTTTAAAGTTGGATTTTCTAACTAATTAAATCATTACCTATTAGCAGAAACAAAAGTTCCGATAAAACCATAAATTGTTATCCAAAAACACCCTTTACGAGGAAACAATGAACAGATAGTCTCATAGAAGCAAGTTATTGCGCATACTTGTTGTTGAAATAGTGAAAAGCGATAACAGTAAGATAAAAGTGCATATAGTTTTAATTTTTTGTAGGTACTGTAAGGAGTGACTAAAGTTGTGTCTCGTTAACGAGCACTGGAATAAAAAAATATTCGCGTTGTAACCTGTTTGTGTTATAGTGAGATATATTTTGAACTTACTTTAATGTCCTTCCTTCCTTAAGCTCCTCTTGACGACTAGCAATTTAAATCTGTTTGACTTTAATAAATACGTGGCGGATAAAGGACTACAGAGATCATTCTTTTCTTCTTGTCACAAATCTATAAGTTGTAAAATTTGTCTGACAAAAACTCTATATCACTGATGAAAGGTATCAATGCTCCGAACAGTCAATCACACTTAGTCACCTAAAGTTAGCTTATATTTTGATTTTGTGGGTGAAGGTAAAACCTTAATACCAGCTTTAAATGGCAAGTAAGATAGTCTTAAACTCTCCCCTAGTATGAAGGATTATAAAGATGTGTGTGTGTTTGTTTGTGTGTGTGACAACTAGGACCGACAATGGCAATGCTTATTTTATATACTTATATATATAAACTGCACCAGTTTGTTTGTTTTTTTCATTTTAAAAGAAAACGTTTTAATATGAAAACTACCTTGTTCCACCTGAGCTCCCTAGATTAAAATATAAAGCCTTTTTTTTGTAAAATGTCAACTCTTTAGTGACTTAATAAAAACAAATTTTACAATTTTAATTTTATGTAAATAACACGTACTTGTAAGTTAATGAGGCGAAATTTGTTCATGCTTTTTCAGAATATGTTCGTACTACTTTTTCGCTCCGTAAGCATTTCAATACCCCATTTAAACACAGATCTCTACTGGCTTATGAAACATAACTTATACAAACTAAGCAAGCCAATAAAGTGAAAGGGGTAGGTCAAAACAACAATAAATTCCTGACACGAGGAAAATATATTATTTCGTTTGTTTGTTTTTAAATTTGTATTGTTTCTTGTTTAATAATTTGTTTGCATTTAATATAACATTCCAGACGTAATATAATAAACTTTGACTTCAAGACAAATACTTCTAAACTTTGTCAAGTTCAAGCACGATTTTCCAAAAATATAAAAACCACTATGACTTTGAACCTCGTATGTAAAGATGTAGGAAGATTTAATTATAATACAGATAGACTAATATAGCTAGAACCAACATCTGTAGTTTAGGGTTTGCACTTTACTTCGTATGTAAAGATATAGGAAGATTTCATTATCATACAGACAGACTAATATAACTAGAACCAACATCTGTAGTTTAGGGTTTGCACTTTACCTCCTGTAAATATATAGGAATATTTCATTATCATACAGACAGACTAATATAACTAGAACCAACATCTGTAGTTTAGGGTTTGCACTTTACCTCCTGTAAGTATATAGAAATATTTCATTATCATACAGACAGACTAATATAACTAGAACCAACATCTGTAGTTTAGGGTTTGCACTTTACCTCCTGTAAGTATATAGGAATATTTCATTATCATACAGACAGACTAATATAACTAGAACCAACATCTGTAGTTTAGAGTTTGCACTTTAACTCGTGTAAATATATAGGAATATTTGATTATTATACAGACAGACTAATATAACTAGGACCAACATCTGTAGTTTAGAGTTTGCACTTTAACTCGTGTAAATATATAGGAATATTTGATTATTATACAGACAGACTAATATAACTAGGACCAACATCTGTAGTTTAGAGTTTGCACTTTAACTCGTGTAAATATATAGGAATATTTG
>NW_013665803.1:668279-668784 GCF_000517525.1 Limulus polyphemus | reverse complement strand
CACTTTACTTCGTATGTAAAGATATAGGAAGATTTCATTATCATACAGACAGATTAATATAACTAGAACCAACATCTGTAGTTTAGGGTTTGCACTTTACTTCGTATGTAAAGATATAGGAAGATTTCATTATCATACAGACAGACTAATATAACTAGAACCAACATCTGTAGCTTAGGGTTTGCACTTTACTTCGTATGTAAAGATATAGGAAGATTTCATTATAATACAGACAGACTAATATAACTAGAACCAACATCTGTAGCTTTAGGGTTTGCACTTTACCTCATGTAAATATATAGGAATATTTCATTATTATACAGACAGACTAATATAACTAGAACCAACATCTGTAGTTTAGGGTTTGCACTTTACTTCGTATGTAAAGATATAGGAAGATTTCATTATCATACAGACTAATATAACTAGAACCAACATCTGTAGTTTAGGGTTTGCACTTTATGTTGCAGGTGTCTTTACAGGAATTGTAACCCAAGAATTGGAT
>NW_013665803.1:664006-668067 GCF_000517525.1 Limulus polyphemus | reverse complement strand
CATCTGTAGTTTAGGGTTTGCACTTTACTTCGTATGTAAAGATATAGGAAGATTTCATTATCATACAGACAGACTAATATAACTAGAACCAACATCTGTAGTTTAGGGTTTGCACTTTATGTTGCAGGAATTGTAACCCAAGAATTGGATGATCGAAAACAAGTACTCGTGTCATGTCACGTGAATGTAGGAAGTGACCCCTTTGGAGAAAACTGAACAGTAAACAAACTAGGAGTATTAGAATTACAAAACAACTCCAATGGTGTTGAATTTAAGATATCATTAGTAAAGTTTGAAGCAAATCCACAGAGGTGCCATTATAAAGTCAGTTATCAAGTAAAAGTAAATTTTATTAGGTCACGTGATGTTAATTAATTGGTTGTCAGGCGAGAGTGTGGGTAGTTTTGCAACATGCAGGCGGATATATTTTTTTCTCCAGTTATTGAAGAAAATATATTAAACAAATACCGATCGGTGCATGACTAAGATTTAAGATGAATCACAAATATATGCTCTCCTTTATTTCCTGTGAATTAGGATTACTTTCTCGAATGAACTTGATAAATAGTTGTTTTGTAAATTACGTGCTATGTGCTTTTTTTAACGTATAAGCCCCAAGGCTTACTGCTGAGCCACTCGAGGCAGTTGTTTAGTAGCCTGGGAAATAAAAAAAATCGGAAACCATAATATTTTGTGTTTGGTTCTGAATACTCGATGGCTACCTGTGTTAGCCGTCCTTAATTTAGAAGTGATAAAATAGAGGAAAGGCAGCTAGTCAGCACTCCAACCACCGCCAACTGTTGGGATGTCCCTTACCAGCAGAATGTTGGATTGACCGTCACATTACTACGTCCCCACGGCTGAAACAGCGAGCATGTTCGGCGACAGGTTTTAATCCTAAGACAAAGATTGGGAATCGAGCGCTCTGACCGCCAGGCTATAAAAAGCCCAATACCCGGCTGTTTTTTTTTTCTATTATTTATCTCCTGAAAACAATTTTTTCTCCAAGATGAGTTGACGGCCATATAGAGAAATATATAGTAATAAATAAGTTTCTGAAATAAAATTTAAAGTTTGTTTTCTTCTGGTGCTCTCTTTTAGGTTGAAACTGTTCTTTCAAACTGGTTACTTCCGGTTTCATTTAGTATTTCCTCTTTGAAACAAATTCTTAAGATACCTTAAAAGAAACGTCTTTCATATCTTTTGAAATAAGTTTATTTTATTTGGTCAACATTTCGGATATGCATCGTTATGGAGATACACTTTACACATAATAATGATAGCTGTTAAGTATCAGGGTGAAGAAATACCAGAACTTTTATAAAACTTTGTAGTTTCCTAATAAATGTGTGTTACCGAAACATTAAAAAATATGGTAGTAAAAATCAACTATCTTTAATAACTAAAAAAAGGCAGTCAGGCAGAAAACACCCCCATAAGTAACGAGATTGACTGTCACTTTTATAACGTGCCCAAAGCTGAAAGTGCGAAGTATTTCAGCGGCATCACGTTTCGAACCGTAGAACCTTGATCCGCAGCCCGACACGCAAATACAATAAGCCATTCCCGACTCTTCTCGAAGAAAAGAAAAAAAAGAAGATAAATTAGAAAAATCAATTACTGTGTGGAAACTATACCATTTATCAATTTCTGTAAAGTAGCTTCTTTTGTGAAGAACGAATAGTTACAATGAAATGGTTTGTTCTTATTAGCAAAATGAAACGTTATTTTTTTAAGTACCTTTACGACGTATCCTGTTATTATTATAAAATGGCATAACACATCGATATTAACTTACAAGTAGTTGAATTTCAGCTACAGTTGATTTGCCAACGTTCTCATTTACTAGGATTAAAGTTCAGCTCTTTGACGTTTCCATGGCAGCGCACCTACTTTCCAGCTGTTGCGTGTTTGAATATCTTGTTTCTATGGTGATTTATTCTATCCTTGTAATCAGGTATGCTGTACAGTGCGATTATAAATTGACTTAACAACTCCAATGTATTTGATTATGCAAACTCGAATTCTAATATAACAAAAAGAATAAAACTGTGGTTTTTATAGCGGACAGTAACACATAATCCTTTTTTGTCAAGTCTATGTATGTATTTTGGGTGAAAAATAAATATAATTACCTCGCGTGTTTCTTGTGAAACACAAGCTCATTTTACAACTTTCCTTAGTTACTAGTATACAACAATCAGAGAAATTTAGTGATACTTTAAACCTAAAAATGTTCTTGCGTTTTAAAAAAAAAATCAAATATATTGGGGCTGCTGTAGTTAAGGGCAAAAGGACCTGACGAAACCTGTGGTCCAGAATATTATTCACGATACTACATCAGTAAACATGCAATGCTAATTCATAAATAGATAGAATTTATCTAGAAAATGCCAAAGTAGTTTGTAATACATAAGATAAATTAACATTATGTAGGAAATAATTAGTGAGTTAATTTAAGTTAATAGAAATAATGTATTATTTGAAAACAAAAAAATGGCCATTTCGTTTCTCGAGCTAAAAAGAAAAACAGAACCCTTTCAACGAACTACTCATACAAAAAATACAACATCGATAAGATTATTAAATATTTACACGTAACGTTTTTTATTATGAAGTAGTGAACATCAGTAAAATAGGCGTTTGAGTATAATATAGAGTCCTAATAAATAGAGTTATTTATTTCCGAATAATATTGTTAAAGTTATACTTAATTTTAAAAACATGTTTTACAAAGTACTGATTGCCCTAAATGAATATATTTTCTCTCCCTCTAAATGTAGGTTTTGATGTGTAAAGTATAATTTTCTGCTTTGTTGAGTTTTTGACAACTTTAAAACCAAAATAAGTATACAACGGGCGCATTTTGAATTGAGCCTTGGCATGTGTGCTCTTATTTTAAAATACTTTTGTCGTTAAAACAATACGTTAGAAAAAAATGATCAAGAGGGCAAACAAATAGTGTAAGTTACAACCAAAATACATCTCAAAGCACTAAAGTTCAGAAGCGAGAACTAAACTGGCCTATGATGTTTCAACCATTTTGGTTATCTTCAAGTCGTTACCATTATTTATGAGAAAACTGAAGAGACTATTGGAAGAATGCTTTTTAAGGGAACTGAAAGTGAAATTGTTAGAATAACGGCTACAATAAAGTGATTTACGAAAGTGAAGATAACCCGAATTCCTATCTCCTTAATCTGAAGAATTCAAGACATACATTATATTTTTTTGGATGTCTGCATTATAGGTATACCGTGACTAGTCTCAGAAAGTAAGTAATTATTTAACCTTTAAATAAGATTAAATTTCACTTGCAAAGTTAGATAGATATTCGAAAAAAATACGTGAGCGACAGTGCAGCTTCACGTCAAAAAAAAAGGAGAGAAAAACCACCAGAGAAATAAAAAATGGAAAAATAAAAGATGAACTGATAAAAAAATCATAAATATACAATGTACTTTTTATAACCGTGAAACATTGGCTGTCGGAAACCTATTCTTAAGAAAAATTACGACATCTTCCCCCCCCCCCCCCCATTTAAAGATAGAAGATAAACATGTTGCATATGATCATGCAGTGACCTCTAGCTGTTTAAAAATGATAAAAGTTTTTGTAATATCGACCTCACTGGAAATTTCTCATAGAGAGTAATTCAAATGAGAAATGAAATATGTTATAAATACCTGAAATTCACAAAAATAAAGTTAAAAACAACACCAGTTGAATCTCTTATAACATGTAAGAAAAATCTAATCTTCTCTAACACATATTCCACTGTTTAGAAAGGTATTCGACTGAAACTAACTGATTTCACTCTTGTTTCACACGGCTAATTCAATTAATTTAATTTGGTAATTAAGCAACTTGAAACCGAAATAATTATTATTATGATTAATTTTTTGCCTTTTCTGTAGAGCAAAACGAAAGTGAAAGAAAAATAGGAAGAGGTAATCAGTTAAAGATAGATAAAGAAAATGAAAGTTTATAAAGGGAAATGCGAAAAAGCTAATCTAAAACTTACAAAACTTGCGCGCGCGGATGTGTTTTTTTTTTTTTTT